>NC_091387.1:8145230-8286774 GCF_038502225.1 Cherax quadricarinatus
CTCTCTCCCCCAAACCATCTAACTCCCTCTCCCAACAATCTCAACCCCTCCAATAACCATCCTCCCCCTCCCCCACAACCATCCATCCCCTCTCCTAACCATCTATTCCCCTCCCCCTAACCTGGATGAGGACAAGGGGCTCCAAGGACGAATCTGAGAGGGAGGAATGGGAGGTAGAGCTCAAAAAAAGGGAGGAAGACTGGGGAAGGAGACTAGATGAGCTGGAAAGGAAGATGGAAGAGAGGTTAGCAGCAGAATGCAGAAGGTGGAAGCAACAGGCCACAGCAGCAGAAATCAAGATAGAGAGATTAGAAGAGGAGCTGAGACATCTGAAACAGCACAGAGACAAAGATATTACAGAAGTAGCATCGGCAATGGATACATCGAACACAGACAACAGGTCCGAAGGAAGCATGGAAACTAAACTGTATGCAGAGGTCCTGTCAAACCCACATGGGGCCAAAACAAAGACAGGGAGCACACTAGGACAGAATGAGAGGTTGGAAGACATTGAAGGAACTAGGACATGTGCAAGGACCTTCCCAGATACCTGTGGGGGCCAGGAGCAGGTGAGCAGGAAGGATAAACCAAGAATCATAGGGGCCATAACTAGGGAAGGGACTGAAGGAAGGAACACTCCATGGGAAGGAACCAAAACACATCAGAGGATGCAATGGGAGTCACAGTGGGAGGTGGAAAGGGAGCGATCCGTGTTTGTCTATGGGCTAGACGAAGCTAAAGGGGAAACTTATGATGAAAGAAAGCAGGAGGAGAAAAAAGTGATTGAAGACATCATGAAGGTGATAGGCGAGGGGGACATGACCCAGGTGGCAAATTTTCGGAGAATTGGGTGGTTCACAAAGAAAAGGAATCGGCCTCTCAAAGTAATTTTCAAGGCAGAATCAACCCGAACCATGATCCTGCAGGAGAAAGCACGGCTGAGAGGCAAGCAGGAGTTCCGGAGTGTGTACCTCGACCGAGACAGGATGAAAGGAAGACAATGAAAGAGAGAGTTCAAAAACGAAAGGAGAAATGGGAGGAAATGAAAAAGGAGAGCAGAATAACCCAGGATCAAATGGAAGGACAAGCGCACCCCCCAGAAACACCTGCAGAAGGACTCCAGCCACGACACCCCCAAGGCAACTGAACAATCCAAACCAACCGTCACACACTGATCCCTCTGTTTCCACCCCCCGCACCACAGTTACAGTATTAGAACAGAAGTTGAAGGTTTGGTACACAAATGCAGATGGATTAACGAATAAACATGAGGAATGGCAAGTAAGAATCAATGAGAAGTCCCCAGACATCATAGCAGTTACAGAAACAAAACTCATGGAGACAATAACAGATGCAATCTTCCCACCAGGATACCAGATCATGAGGAAAGATAGAAGGGGCAGGGGGGGAGGTGGGGTTGCTCTGCTCGTAAAAAACAGATGGAAATTCGAGAAAATGGAAGGAATAGATGAGACGGGAGAAAGAGACTACATAGCAGGTACACTTCAGTCTGGGGAACACAGTGGTCATTGCAGTGATGTATAATCCACCACAGAACTGCAGGAGGCCAAGAGAGGAATATGAAGAGAGCAACAGAGCAATGGTGGACACACTTGCTGAGGTGGCAAGAAGAGCTCACTCCAGCAGAGCAAAGTTGCTGGTTATGGGGGATTTCAACCACAGGGAGATTGACTGGGAAAACCTGGAGCCACATGGGGGTCCCGAAACATGGAGAGCCAGGATGTTGGACGTGGTGCTGGAAAACCTCATGCACCAACATGTTAAGGACACTACCAGAGTGAGAGGGGAGGATGAACCAGCAAGATTGGACCTTGTGTTCACCCTGGGCAGCTCAGACATTGAGGACATCAAGTATGAGAGTCCCCTAGGAGCTAGCGACCACGTGGTTCTGTGCTTTGAATACATAGTAGAGCTGCAAGTGGAGAGAATAACAGGAGTAGAATGGGAAAAGCCTGACTATAAAAGAGGGGACTACATAGGGTTGAAGAACTTCCTGCAGGAGGTCCAGTGGGACAGAGAACTGGCAGGAAAGCCAGTAAATGAAATAATGGAATATGTAGCAACAAAATGCAAGGAGGCAGCAGAAAGGTTCATTCCCAAGGGCAACAGTAACAACGGGAAGACCAGAACGAGCCCCTGGTTTACCCGACGGTGCAAGGAGGCAAAAACAAAGTGCAATAGAGAATGGAAAAAGTACAGAAGGCAGAGAACACACGAAAATAGGGAGATCAGTTGCAGAGCCAGGAATGAGTACGCACAGGTAAGGAGGGAGGCCCAGCGACAGTACGAAAATGACATAGCATCGAGAATCAAGACTGACCCGAAACTGTTGTATAGTCACATCAGGAGGAAGACAACAGTCAAAGACCAGGTGATCAGATTAAGGACAGAAGGTGGAGAACTCACAAGAAATGATTAGGAGGTATGTGAGGAGCTGAACAGGAGATTTAAGGAAGTTTTTACAGTAGAGACTGGAAGGGTTGTGGGAAGACAGCACAGAAGGGAACATCAAGAGGGAATATACCAACAAGTGTTGGATGACATACGAACAACTGAGGAGGAGGTGAAGAAGCTCTTAAGTGACCTTGACACCTCAAAGGCGATGGGACCGGACAACATCTCCCCATGGGTCCTTAGAGAAGGAGCAGAGATGCTGTGTGTGCCTCAACCACAATCTTCAACACATCCCTTGAAACTGGGCAACTACCTGAGAAATGGAAGACAGCTAATGTAGTCCCCATATTTAAGAAAGGAAACAGAAACGAGGCACTAAACTACAGACCTGTGTCTCTGACATGTATTGTGTGCAAAGTCATGGAGAAGATTATCAGGAGGAGAGTGGTCGAACACCTGGAAAGGAACAAGATTATAAATGAAAACCAGCATGGGTTCATGGAAGGCAAATCTTGTATCACAAACCTCCTGGAGTTTTATGACAAGGTAACAGAAGTAAGACACGAGAGAGAGGGGTGGGTAGATTGCGTTTTCCTAGACTGCAGGAAGGCCTTTGACACAGTTCCCCACAAGAGATTAGTGCAGAAGCTGGAGGATCAGGCACATGTAAAAGGAAGGGCACTGCAATGGATAAGGGAATACCTGACAGGGAGGCAGCAACGAGTCATGGTACATGAAGAGGTATCACAGTGGGCGCCTGTTACGAGCGGGGTCCCACAGGGGTCAGTTCTAGGACCAGTGCTATTTTTGATATATGTGAACAACATGATGGAAGGAATAGACTCTGAAGTGTCCCTGTTCGCAGATGACGTGAAGTTGACTAGAAGAATTAAATCGGACGAGGATGAGGCAGGACTGCAAAGAAACCTGGAGAGGCTGGACTTGTGGTCCAGTAACTGGCTTCTCGAATTCAATCCAGCCAAATGCAAAGTCATGGAGATTGGGGAGGGGCAAAGAAGACTGCAGACAGAGTATAGGCTAGGTGGACGAAGACTACAGACCTCACTCAGGGAGAAAGACCTTGGGGTGACCATAACACCGAGCACATCACCGGAGGCACACATCAACCAAATAACCGCTGCAGCATACGGGCGCCTGGCAAACCTGAGAATAGCGTTCCGATACCTTAATAAGGAATCGTTCAAGACACTGTACACTGTGTATGTTAGGCCCATACTGGAGTATGCAGCACCAGTCTGGAACCCACACCTGGTCAAGCACGTCAAGAAGTTAGAGAAAGTACAAAGGTTTGCAACAAGGCTAGTCCCAGAGCTCAAGGGAATGTCGTACGAGGAAAGGTTAAGGGAAATCGGACTGACGACACTGGAGGACAGAAGGGTCAGGGGAGACATGATAACGACATACAAGATACTGTGGGGAATAGACAAGGTGGACAGAGATAGGATGTTCCAGAGAGGGGACACAGGGTCAAGGGGTCACAACTGGAAGCTGAAGACTCAGACGAGTCACAGGGACGTTAGGAAGTATTTCTTCAGTCATAGAGTTGTCAGCAAGTGGAATAGCCTAGCAAGTGAAGTAGTGGAGGCAGGAACCATACATAGTTTTAAGAAGAGGTATGACAAAGCTCAGGAAGCAGAGAGAGAGAGGATCCAGTAGCGATCAGTGAAGAGGCGGGGCCAGGAGCTGAGTCTCGACCCCTGCAACCACAATTAGGTGAGTACAATTAGGTGAGTACACACACACACGCACACACGTACACACACGCACACACGTACACACACGCACACACGTACACACACGCACACACAAAGAGGTTTTGACAATAGGAAAACTCAAGTCACATTGAAATTGGTGTGACTGAAATCTGTCTAGGGATGACAGGTACAAGAACTGGTATTAAGGTATCTTGAACTGCAAGGAGAGTACCATTAACATTGTGCCACACACTTACTGCTACACAGTACTTAAAGAACAAAAATTTACACAGGAGAGAGAAAATTAAGTTGATGTTCCAGTCTCCTTTAGACCATTAACTAGAGTGTGCAGTGGCAGACCAACATTTTTGGGGCCCTTGAATCTTGGACTCTTATTGGGGGCCCTTCTCAACCCCTTTTCATACAGTAGACCCAAAATTTTTAAGCATTGTGGACTAAAGTTGCTTCTGGGGCCCCTCGGAATTATGGGCCCTGAGGCTTAACCTTCAGGGCCCCTGTGTGTGTGTGTGTATGTGGTAGTTATGATATACAGTGGACCCCCGCCTTACGATATTAATCCGTTCATGAGAGCTCATCGTAAGACGAAATTATCGCATGGAGAATTAATTTTCTCCATAAGAAATAATGGAAATCAAATTAATCCGAGCAAGACACCGCAAAGTATGAAAAAAAAATTTACCACATGAAATATTAATTTTAATACACACAAACTTAGGTAGGTAGTAGGTTGGTAGACAGCAACCACCCAGGGAAGTACTACCGTCCTGCCAGATGACTGTGAAACAAAAACCTGTAACTGTTTTGCATGATGGTAGGATTGCTGGTTTCTTTTTCTGTCTCATAAACACGCTAAGATAACAGGGATATCTTGCTACTCCTACTTACACTTTGGTCACACTTCACAGACACGCACATGCATATATATATATACATACATCTAGGTTTTTCTCCTTTTTCTAAATAGCTCTTGTTCTTTTTTATTTCTTCTATTGTCCATGGGGAAGTGGAAAAGAATCTTTCCTCCGTAAGCCATGCGTGTCGTATGAGGCGACTAAAATGCCGGGAGCAATGGGCTAGTAACCCCTTCTCCTGTATACAATTACTAAAAAAGAGAAGAAGAAAAACTTTATAAAACTGGGTTGCTTAAATGTGCGTGGATGCAGTGCGGATGACAAGAAACAGATGATTGCTGATGTTATGAATGAAAAGAAGTTGGATGTCCTGGCCCTAAGCGAAACAAAGCTGAAGGGGGTAGGAGAGTTTCAGTGGGGGGAAATAAATGGGATTAAATCTGGAGTATCTGAGAGAGTTAGAGCAAAGGAAGGGGTAGCAGTAATGTTAAATGATCAGTTATGGAAGGAGAAAAGAGAATATGAATGTGTAAATTCAAGAATTATGTGGATTAAAGTAAAGGTTGGATGCGAGAAGTGGGTCATAATAAGCGTGTATGCACCTGGAGAAGAGAGGAATGCAGAGGAGAGAGAGAGATTTTGGGAGATGTTAAGTGAATGTATAGGAGCCTTTGAACCAAGTGAGAGAGTAATTGTGGTGGGGGATCTGAATGCTAAAGTAGGAGAAACTTTTAGAGAGGGTGTGGTAGGTAAGTTTGGGGTGCCAGGTGTAAATGATAATGGGAGCCCTTTGATTGAACTTTGTATAGAAAGGGGTTTAGTTATAGGTAATACATATTTTAAGAAAAAGAGGATAAATAAGTATACACGATATGATGTAGGGCGAAATGACAGTAGTTTGTTGGATTATGTATTGGTAGATAAAAGACTGTTGAGTAGACTTCAGGATGTACATGTTTATAGAGGGGCCACAGATATATCAGATCACTTTCTAGTTGTAGCTACACTGAGAGTAAAAGGTAGATGGGATACAAGGAGAATAGAAGCATCAGGGAAGAGAGAGGTGAAGGTTTATAAACTAAAAGAGGAGGCAGTTAGGGTAAGATATAAACAGCTATTGGAGGATAGATGGGCTAATGAGAGCATAGGCAATGGGGTCGAAGAGGTATGGGGTAGGTTTAAAAATGTAGTGTTAGAGTGTTCAGCAGAAGTTTGTGGTTACAGGAAAGTGGGTGCAGGAGGGAAGAGGAGCGATTGGTGGAATGATGATGTAAAGAGAGTAGTAAGGGAGAAAAAGTTAGCATATGAGAAGTTTTTACAAAGTAGAAGTGATGCAAGGAGGGAAGAGTATATGGAGAAAAAGAGAGAAGTTAAGAGAGTGGTGAAGCAATGTAAAAAGAGAGCAAATGAGAGAGTGGGTGAGATGTTATCAACAAATTTTGTTGAAAATAAGAAAAAGTTTTGGAGTGAGATTAACAAGTTAAGAAAGCCTAGAGAACAAATGGATTTGTCAGTTAAAAATAGGAGAGGAGAGTTATTAAATGGAGAGTTAGAGGTATTGGGAAGATGGAAGGAATATTTTGAGGAATTGTTAAATGTTGATGAAGATAGGGAAGCTGTGATTTCGTGTATAGGGCAAGGAGGAATAACATCTTGTAGGAGTGAGGAAGAGCCAGTTGTGAGTGTGGGGGAAGTTCGTGAGGCAGTAGGTAAAATGAAAGGGGGTAAGGCACCCGGGATTGATGGGATAAAGATAGAAATGTTAAAAGTAGGTGGGGATATAGTTTTGGAGTGGTTGGTGCAATTATTTAATAAATGTATGGAAGAGGGTAAGGTACCTAGGGATTGGCAGAGAGCATGCATAGTTCCTTTGTATAAAGGCAAAGGGGATAAAAGAGAGTGCAAAAATTATAGGGGGATAAGTCTGTTGAGTGTACCTGGTAAAGTGTATGGTAGAGTTATAATTGAAAGAATTAAGAGTAAGACGGAGAATAGGATAGCAGATGAACAAGGAGGCTTTAGGAAAGGTAGGGGGTGTGTGGACCAGGTGTTTACAGTGAAACACATAAGTGAACAGTATTTAGATAAGGCTAAAGAGGTCTTTGTGGCATTTATGGATTTGGAAAAGGCGTATGACAGGGTGGATAGGGGGGCAATGTGGCAGATGTTGCAAGTGTATGGTGTAGGAGGTAGGTTACTGAAAGCAGTGAAGAGTTTTTATGAGGATAGTGAGGCTCAAGTTAGAGTATGTAGGAAAGAGGGAAATTTTTTCCCAGTAAAAGTAGGCCTTAGACAAGGATGTGTGATGTCACCGTGGTTGTTTAATATATTTATAGATGGGGTTGTAAGAGAAGTAAATGCGAGGGTCTTGGCAAGAGGCGTGGAGTTAAAAGATAAAGAATCACACACAAAGTGGGAGTTGTCACAGCTGCTCTTTGCTGATGACACTGTGCTCTTGGGAGATTCTGAAGAGAAGTTGCAGAGATTGGTGGATGAATTTGGTAGGGTGTGCAAAAGAAGAAAATTAAAGGTGAATACAGGAAAGAGTAAGGTTATGAGGATAACAAAAAGATTAGGTGATGAAAGATTGAATATCAGATTGGAGGGAGAGAGTATGGAGGAGGTGAACGTATTCAGATATTTGGGAGTGGACGTGTCAGCGGATGGGTCTATGAAAGATGAGGTGAATCATAGAATTGATGAGGGAAAAAGAGTGAGTGGTGCACTTAGGAGTCTGTGGAGACAAAGAACTTTGTCCTTGGAGGGAAAGAGGGGAATGTATGAGAGTATAGTTTTACCAACGCTCTTATATGGGTGTGAAGCGTGGGTGATGAATGTTGCAGCGAGGAGAAGGCTGGAGGCAGTGGAGATGTCATGTCTGAGGGCAATGTGTGGTGTGAATATAATGCAGAGAATTCGTAGTTTGGAAGTTAGGAGGAGGTGCGGGATTACCAAAACTGTTGTCCAGAGGGCTGAGGAAGGGTTGTTGAGGTGGTTCGGACATGTAGAGAGAATGGAGCGAAACAGAATGACTTCAAGAGTGTATCAGTCTGTAGTGGAAGGAAGGCGGGGTAGGGGTCGGCCTAGGAAGGGTTGGAGGGCGGGGGTAAAGGCGGTGTTGTGTGCGAGGGGCTTGGACTTCCAGCAGGCATGCGTGAGCGTGATTGATAGGAGTGAATGGAGACAAATGGTTTTTAATACTTGACGTGCTGTTGGAGTGTGAGCAAAGTAACATTTATGAAGGGATTCAGGGAAACCGGCAGGCCGGACTTGAGTCCTGGAGATGGGAAGTACAGTGCCTGCACTCTGAAGGAGGGGTGTTAATGTTGCAGTTTAAAAACTGTAGTGTAAAGCACCCTTCTGGCAAGACAGTGATGGAGTGAATGATGGTGAAAGTTTTTCTTTTTCGGGCCACCCTGCCTTGGTGGGAATCGGCCGGTGTGATAATAAAAAAAAAAAAAAAAAACAAACTTAAGAAGACATGCACAAATATAATACTCTACTAAGAATACAATACATGACAGTTACCTTTACTGAAGATCTGGTGATGATTGATGGGACGGGAGGAGGGGAGAGTGTCGAAGTTATTGTTTAAAAGGGGAATCCCCTTCCATTAGGACTTGAGGTATCAAGTCCTTTTCCGGGGTTACTTCCCTTCTTCTTTCGCACTTAGCAATTATCTCTTCATTTCCATGGTAATTTTCACCCTTTTTCCCACAGGGTTGGCACTAGAAGCTTTCTTTGGGCCCATGGTGACTTATTTTGCAGGTACAATCACTTAAAACACTGTGATGATATGAAATGTACAGAATGTATGCATGGATGCGACCACACTGGCTGGCTTGTAAACACTGGCACGCACAGGGCAGCTGAGGCCACGCGTGGGACGCATCCCGGACAAATCGCGTGTGAGGCGAGGCAAAATTTTTGCGTTAAAATGTATCGTATGATGGATTTAACGTAACACGATGCCATCGTAAGGCGGGGGTCCACTGTACCTGCATGTTGCAAGGAGGACTGGCAGTAGGATTAGGATTGCTTTAAATCCAAAGTTTACAAAGCTCTAGCTTGGTAAATCATAGCTTTGGATATCAAACCAATGGATGAAGATGGTGGATTAACATAGGATAAATACAGATCTAGGAAGGATACAGCATAGTATTAGTTCAGTAGTCCTGGTAGATAAGTGGAACAGTCTACCGAGAAAACTGCTGGAAGTAGAGATGTATAGCTATAAGAATGGGGTGGGTATTCAGTAGAACCCCCTCTTCCCATATCCAAAGATTCGGTATCCATGGTTTCAGTTATCCACTGTTTTACTGCAACCCAAAAATAACCCATTAATAATGGCCCTAAAGTGTAAAATCAGTGATCCTGACAGTTCTTCGAAGCCCAAGAGAGGCAGTGAAGTGCTTCCCAGCAGTGAAAAAGTGTTAATTCTAGATTTGTATTGCTTAATTTATCATTTAAACTTTATCATAGGCACGGTTGTAATGGAAAAACAGCATATATAGGGTTTGCTGGTATCCCTGGTTTCAGGTATCCACAGTTTCAGGTATCCCTGGTTTCAGGTATCCACAGTTTCAGGTATCCACAGTTTCAGGTATCCCTGGTTTCAGGTATCCACGGTAGGTCTTGGAATGTACCCCCCGTGGATACAGGGGGCTACTGTCTAAGGGTTAGGTTTGAGAGGGGTCCCTGCCTAGCATAGACCAGTGGGCCTACTGGAGTGCTGCAGTGGTCTTATACTCTCCTGTTCGTGGTTGCAGGGGTCGATTCACAGCTCCTGGCCCTGCTGCTAGATGAATGCACAAGGGCCCCCATCTTCATCATTCTCCCTCACTTCTCCATCAATCTCCCTCACTTCTACTCTGGTTCTTTCTCATCTCTTATAGTCTGTTTTATCCTTACTTTCACCTAAAATAATTATTATTGTTATTATTAAAATCAGTGACTTGTAATGAACAGTATCATTACACTAATAAATTTCCTAATTTTTTATTATTATTGCAGGTCGGCCATCACTAATCCGGCAGTCGGTTATCTGGTTCCGTCAGTAATCCGGCACTAATTTCGGCTAGCATAATTTCAGATTTCATCATTATACTGACTCAAATTTCATTATTATACTGACTCATATTTCATCATTATACTGACTCGTATTTCATCATTTTACTGACTCAAAAATTGTTATTCAGAAATTGAGCAGATGGTTGTAAATCCCCAGCAACAAGCCAGTGGAGGAGAAAGTAGTGATGAAAATGAGAAGATGTAGCAGAGAGTCTCTACTGATATGTTAATTAAGTGTGTTCTAACCTAACCACTCTGTAATGCGGCCAACTCACTCATCCGGTGCACTACAGGTTCTAATGTTGCCAGATTAGTGATGGCCGACCTGTATTTAGAAAATCTATTATTGTGCAGTGATATTGTCCATAATTATAAGTCATTGATTTTCATGGTTTATTATAATTATTACCACTTAATTTTTATTATTATTACGACTTTGTGAGTAGGCCTAGCCCAGCATAAACATACCACAATTCTCCATGGGAGATTCCCATGGGAAATTGCTAAACCCACAGGGTTTAGCAATTTCCCAAGGCAGTTCTATTTAGATTAACTTTTTCCAAAATGTTAAAAAATATTAAGCACTGATAAGTCTATAGTACAGTATGCACTGTGTACTCAGTGTTGTCAGAGTACATGGCAGTATGTGGAAGTACATGGGAAAGTTAGCACTGGACTTTAAAAAGAGTGTAATTAGACTATTGAGAAGAACTATCCTCTTCTGTGTAGATAGACAACTATCCTGTATTGTGTGTGTGTGTGTGTGTGTGTGTGTGTGTGTAAGTTGAGGATCCTGTAGCCCAGGGGTCACATAGCACCTGTAGCCCAGGGGCCTCACAGCACCTGTAGCCCAGGGGCCTCACAGCACCTGTAGCCCAGGGGTCACATAGCACCTGTAGCCCAGGGGTCACATAGCACCTGTAGCCCAGGGGTCTCACAGCACCTGTAGCCCAGGGGCTTTGCAGCACTTGTAGCCTAGAGGCCTACAAAATCTTAACTCTGCTTTGATTACCTGTGTAAAAGTCTTTCTCCTTCCACAGGAAGTTTGGTTCGTCAGGGACAATAGAGACCCATGATACAATGTGTGTGCTGGCAGTGAACATCATCAATGAGAAGATCTACATCTTCATCTGGTTCTGGCTGGTGTGTCTGACTGCCATCACTGCTGTCTGGCTCCTGTACCGTCTAATGGTCATTGCTTCTTCAGACCTGCGCTTCAGGCTCCTTCAGGTGAGTCTCCTGAAGGTGTAGTACTCTAGGCTCGTGGGATATTCAGAGGGAAGAATTTAGAGGTCTGTGTTATTGTTACTGCAAGTGAACATACTGCCATAATGACAGTATTGATCAGTGTTATTCATACTGTGAGTGAGCATACCACCATGACAACAGTTTTGGTACAATAGTGTGTATATTAATTGGGGCAGTGATAAAATAAAATACACTGCAGTGATATGACAGATAATTTATTTAATAAGATATATGACTACCCATTGCTTTTATAAGTATTGCTACACGCTTTGCCATAGAATTGACCAATGTTGAACACATTTTGGCAAGTTCTTCACTGTGGTACCAGGTCCTAATAACAGCAGCAGTTAGCTTCTCCACAGTTCACCAGTCCTGTTTCATGATCCTGCATCTGGCTATTGTCCATAGATTCTCAGTTGGGCTGAGATCAGGAGAGTTTCCAGGCCAATGTAGAACGCTTAGCCCACTCTCTTCGAAGAATGTCAGCATTTTTCTGGAAATGTGGCATGGAGCAAGATCCTGCTGGAAAGTGCCTTCTCCATCAGGAAAGTTTCTATCCACAATAGGAAGCAGAGAGTTGTCAGGATTACCTTTCAGTGTTCATCGTTCTCTAACAATATCAAACTGTCCGGGGCCTTAACCAGTAAAACTACCCCAAAACATCTTAGGCGGGTGTTTTGGCATTTGTGGAATGTGTCCATTCTGAAGAGGTTCACCTGTGCTCTGTTTGCCGCTGATCTGTACCTATGTTTAAAATGTCTTATCTGACATTTTGAACAGCCGTTTTTCTTCATAGGAATCAATAGTTGTTTCTTAACTGGCTTTCTGGCAGTTTTGCCAACAAGTAACCTTCATTGAATATTTATTTATTTTTTATTATCACACTGGCCGATTCCCACCAAGGCAGGGTGGCCCGAAAAAGAAAAACTTTCACCATCATTCACTCCATCACTGTCTTTCCAGAAGGGTGCTTTACACTACAGTTTTTAAACTGCAACATTAACACCCCTCCTTCATTGAATAGTTGAAGCCAAATCTCTCTGTAGATCTTTGCTGGTTTTCTTGGATCCTTCACACTATTTCTTATAACCTTGTCATCTTGAGGCGTTGTTTCGAGTTTTCTTCCACATCATCCTCGATGCAGCACTCCACAATCACCAGCATCATCAGCTCTTCAGAATCCGACCAACAGTTAACTTTGCTAGGCTCAAATTTTCGGCGATCTGTCTGATATTCAAATCAGCATGTTTTCTAAGAGCTACAATACTTGCATTTTTCTGGGTGTGACATCCATCATGAATTTCAGCAGTAATCATGAATTGAAGAGGAGAATTTGGCAAAACCACATTCACTCATGGAGCATGCCTGCAGGAATAGCCTTATAGAACAACAGCTGTTGTAGCACTGTTGAGAGTTGCAGGGTAACATCACAGCTGGATGGTTGCCAGAAGTCAGTAGCAAACTCTTACGAAAAGATCCTAGACTACATTTATTAAGCCGGAGACTAAGACGTATTATGAGATAGCAATCACAAAATTTACTCCTGGCATAATTAATTTGCACACTACTGTTACTTATACTACTGTGAGTAAATGTACTATGACAGTATTGGTCAGTGTTATACTGTATATCTGGAGAGGTTTTGGGGATCAACACCCCCACGGCTCACTCTGTGACCAGGCCTCTTGGTTAGTGAGCATACTACTATAATGACAGTATTGCTCAGTGTTACTCATATTGTTAGTGAGCATACCACTATAATGACAGTGTTGGTCAGTGTCATTGACACTATCTACATTCATACACTGTGAACTCTAAGGATGGTTGAGGGGCTCAAACCACGGTCGGTAAATTGAGTCTGACACTCTACCATCTAGGTAAGACACATATGCAACAGTTAGGTATCTTTATTGTGAAACGTTTCGCCTACACAGTAGGCTTCTTCAGTCAAGTACAGGAAAGGTTGATAGAAGCAGAAGATACTTGAAGACGATGTAATCAGTCCATCACCCTTAAAGTTTTGAGGTGGTCAGTCCCTCAGTCTGGAGAAGAGCATTGTTCCATAGTATGAAACAATATCATATTGTTTCATACTATGGAACAATGCTCTTCTCCAGACTGAGGGACTGACCACCTCAAAACTTTAAGGGTGATGGACTGATTACATCGTCTTCAAGTATCTTCTGCTTCTATCAACCTTTCCTGTACTTGACTGAAGAAGCCTACTGTGTAGGCGAAACGTTTCACAATAAAGATACCTAACTGTTGCATATGTGTCTTACCTAACAACCTGTCGGTATTTTATACCATTTTAATGTTCACTACCATCTAGACTAACCCAAGCTTTTAATAGGAAGGAATCAGAACTAATACTTATCCTATTATATTCCATTGTTTATTATAACTTAATTTGAGTCCATAGACAGTGTTACCTTTATGGGGCTAAGAACGGATCTAATGCTAAGGCTCCTAGGCCAAGGGAAGGAGTTTAGTTGAGTTACAGTTGGTGCCTCTTGACGGAAAATAGTACATTAAGTATTGGCTCCTAATCCTTCCTATTAGAGACCTGGGTTAGCCTATATCTTTATTTACTACAAGTACATGTACAAGGTATACAGTCCTAGCTGACAATGACATACTACTATATAGAAACTCCCTTGTTATGCTCTGCATTTCTGGCAAATTAGGTCAGTGACCCAGGATGCGACCCTTGCCAGTCGACTAACACCCAGGTACCCATTTTACTGATGGGGAACATAGACAACAGGTGGAAAGAAACACGTCCAATGTTTCTACTCTGGCTGGGAATCGAACCCAGGCCCTCACCGTGTGAAGCGAGAGCGTTAGCCACCAGGCCACCAGAGCCTAGATGGTAAAGCATTGGACTGTCATTTTATGGACTTCAGTTCGAGCCCCCTTGTCCACCCTTCTGTTAATTCATACACTATGTTGAGCAGTGTTTGACAGATTGTTTCTGATTGTCATTATTAAACTCTTGCTTAAGGATCTTTGATGTGTGTTTAAATTAGCAGGTGGAAAGTTAATGCCGATCATGCCTATCATAGCTGCTGAACCACTATGACAGCATTATGGGGGCGTTGGAAGACAGCCAATATGCTTATCTAGTTTGGTTCGGTTTTTAAAAAGGTGTTTGACAAATGTGATTGTAGGTTGATTGCACACAAAATGAAGGCCATAAGCATTATGGGTAAGGTAGCAAATGGATTTTCAGGCTCCTAACACACACAACACAAAAAGCAGCCATAAACAGAACAAAATCCAGCATCAGCAAAGTAAAAAAGCTCAGTGCCCCAAGGCACTGTCCTGGCACCTCTGCTGTTTCTTATCCTCATAAAACATGGATAAAAACACCTTTCACAGTTGTGTACCATAAACAGAACAAAATCCAGCATCAGCAAAGTAAAAAGCTCAGTGCCCCAAGGCACTGTCCTGGCACCTCTGCTGTTTCTTATCCTCATAAGACATAGATAAAAACACCTTTCACAGTTGTGTATCATTTGCAGATGACACTTAAACACGAGTCACTTCAGTAGTAGACATAGAAAAATTATTGGAAGGTATAACCAGTGTTTTCTAATAGTAGGAAGCATGACATTCACTGCTGATAAGTTCCAACTACTTAGGTATAGAAAGAATTAAGAATTCAAAACACTGTACCCCTCAAGGAAGGTTCCTTGATGTTGGTGAGGGGCTCTTGATTTAGGGAATTGGATCTGTGCTCCAGTTCCCCGAATTAAGCCTGAATGCCTTCCACATCCCCCCCCCCCCAGGCGCTGTATAATCCTCCGGGTTCAGCGCTTCCCCCTTGATTATAATAATAATAATCAAAACACTGTATACAAAACTCAAGAGGATTATCAAATGGATCGAAAGGAACACGTGAAAGACTTGGGAATATTTGTCGGTCGACGTTTCTCTCAAACACAATAAGACAAAGATCACGACAGCCAGGAAGATGATGTGGTGGATGTTGAGAATTTTCAAACCAAAGGAAATAATGCTAATGGTGACACTTTAAATCACTTGTTTACCTGGAGAGAGTTCCGGGGGTCAACGCCCCCGTGGCCCGGTCTGTGACCAGGCCTCCTGGTGGATCAGAGCCTGATCAACCAGGCTGTTACTGCTGGCTGCACGCAATATTGCTCAGTGTTGACGGCCTCGTTCAAAACAAGTGAAATATCAGAGTTGGAACAAATACAGAGATCGTTTATGGCTCGGACTGAGCCAGTAGAGTACTTAAATTGCTGGGACCGTCTTGAACGTGTACTCACTGGGAACGTCTTGAACGTGTACTCACTGGGACCGTCTTGAACATGTACTCACTGGGACCGTCTTGAACGTGTACTCACTGGGAACGTCTTGAACGTGTACTCACTGGGAACGTCTTGAACGTGTACTCACTGGGACCGTCTTGAACGTGTACTCACTGGGACCGTCTTGAACGTGTACTCACTGGGACCGTCTTGAACGTGTACTCACTGGGACCGTCTTGAACGTGTACTCACTGGGAACGTCTTGAACGTGTACTCACTGGGAACGTCTTGAACGTGTACTCACTGGGACCGTCTTGAACGTGTGCTCACTGGGACCATCTTGAACGTGTAAACGTGTACTCACTGGGAACGTGTACTCACTGGGAACGTCTTGAACGTGTACTCACTGGGAACGTCTTGAATGTGTACTCACTGGGACCGTCTTGAACGTGTACTCACTGGGACCGTCTTGAACGTGTACTCACTGGGACCGTCTTGAACGTGTACTCACTGGGACCGTCTTGAACGTGTACTCACTGGGACCGTCTTGAACGTGTACTCACTGGGACCGTCTTGAACGTGTACTCACTGGGACCGTCTTGAACGTGTACTCACTGGGAACGTCTTGAACGTGTACTCACTGGGAACGTCTTGAACGTGTACTCACTGGGACCGTCTTGAACGTGTACTCACTGGGAACGTCTTGAACGTGTACTCACTGGGAACGTCTTGAACGTGTACTCACTGGGACCGTCTTGAACGTGTGCTCACTGGGACCGTCTTGAACGTGTAAACGTGTACTCACTGGGAACGTCTTGAACGTGTACTCACTGGGAACGTCTTGAACGTGTACTCACTGGGAACGTCTTGAACGTGTACTCACTGGGAACGTCTTGAACGTGTACTCACTGGGACCGTCTTGAACGTGTACTCACTGGGACCGTCTTGAACGTGTACTCACTGGGACCGTCTTGAACGTGTACTCACTGGGACCGTCTTGAACGTGTACTCACTGGGACCGTCTTGAACGTGTACTCACTGGGAACGTCTTGAACGTGTACTCACTGGGAACGTCTTGAACGTGTACTCACTGGGAACGTCTTGAACGTGTACTCACTGGGAACGTCTTGAACGTGTACTCACTGGGAACGTCTTGAACGTGTACTCACTGGGACCGTCTTGAACGTGTACTCACTGGGACCGTCTTGAACGTGTACTCACTGGGACCGTCTTGAACGTGTACTCACTGGGACCGTCTTGAACGTGTACTCACTGGGAACGTCTTGAACGTGTACTCACTGGGAACGTCTTGAACGTGTACTCACTGGGACCGTCTTGAACGTGTACTCACTGGGACCGTCTTGAACGTGTACTCACTGGGACCGTCTTGAACGTGTACTCACTGGGAACGTCTTGAACGTGTACTCACTGGGAACGTCTTGAACGTGTACTCACTGGGACCGTCTTGAACGTGTGCTCACTGGGACCGTCTTGAACGTGTAAACGTGTACTCACTGGGAACGTCTTGAACGTGTACTCACTGGGAACGTCTTGAACGTGTACTCACTGGGAACGTCTTGAACGTGTACTCACTGGGAACGTCTTGAACGTGTACTCACTGGGACCGTCTTGAACGTGTACTCACTGGGACCGTCTTGAACGTGTACTCACTGGGAACGTCTTGAACGTGTACTCACTGGGAACGTCTTGAACGTGTACTCACTGGGACCGTCTTGAACGTGTACTCACTGGGACCGTCTTGAACGTGTACTCACTGGGACCGTCTTGAACGTGTACTCACTGGGACCGTCTTGAACGTGTGCTCACTGGGACCGTCTTGAACGTGTAAACGTGTACTCACTGGGAACGTCTTGAACGTGTACTCACTGGGAACGTCTTGAACGTGTACTCACTGGGAACGTCTTGAACGTGTACTCACTGGGAACGTCTTGAACGTGTACTCACTGGGACCGTCTTGAACGTGTACTCACTGGGACCGTCTTGAACGTGTACTCACTGGGACCGTCTTGAACGTGTACTCACTGGGACCGTCTTGAACGTGTACTCACTGGGACCGTCTTGAACGTGTACTCACTGGGACCGTCTTGAACGTGTACTCACTGGGACCGTCTTGAACGTGTACTCACTGGGAACGTCTTGAACGTGTACTCACTGGGACCGTCTTGAACGTGTGCTCACTGGGACCGTCTTGAACGTGTGCTCACTGGGACCGTCTTGAACGTGTACTCACTGGGACCGTCTTGAACGTGTACTCACTGGGACCGTCTTGAATGTGTACTCACTGGGACCGTCTTGAATGTGTACTCACTGGGACCGTCTTGAACGTGTACTCACTGGGAACGTCTTGAACGTGTACTCACTGGGAACGTCTTGAATGTGTACTCACTGGGAACGTCTTGAATGTGTACTCACTGGGAACATCTTGAACGTGTACTCACTGGGAACGTCTTGAACGTGTACTCACTGGGACAGTCTTGAACGTGTACTCACTGGTAATGTCTTGAACGTGTACTCACTGGTAATGTCTTGAACGTGTACTCACTGGGGACATCTTGAACGTGTACTCACTGGGGACATCTTGAACGTGTACTCACTGGTAATGTCTTGAACGTGTACTCACTGGTAATGTCTTGAACGTGTACTCACTGGTAATGTCTTGAACGTGTACTCACTGGTAATGTCTTGAACGTGTACTCACTGGGGACATCTTGAACGTGTACTCACTGGTAATGTCTTGAACGTGTACTCACTGGGGACATCTTGAACGTGTACTCACTGGTAATGTCTTGAACGTGTACTCACTGGTAATGTCTTGAACGTGTACTCACTGGTAATGTCTTGAACGTGTACTCACTGGTAATGTCTTGAACGTGTACTCACTGGTAATGTCTTGAACGTGTACTCACTGGTAATGTCTTGAACGTGTACTCACTGGTAATGTCTTGAACGTGTACTCACTGGTAATGTCTTGAACGTGTACTCACTGGTAATGTCTTGAACGTGTACTCACTGGGAATGTCTTGAACATGTACTCACTGGGAATGCCTTGAACGTGTACTCACTGGGAATGCCTTGAACGTGTACTCACTGGGAATGCCTTGAACGTGTACTCACTGGGAATGCCTTGAACGTGTACTCACTGGTAATGTCTTGAACATGTACTCACTGGGAACGTCTTGAACGTGTACTCACTGGTAATATCTTGAACGTGTACTCACTGGGAATGCCTTGAACGTGTACTCACTGGGAATGCCTTGAACGTGTACTCACTGGGAACGTCTTGAACGTGTACTCACTGGTAATATCTTGAACGTGTACTCACTGGTAATGTCTTGAACGTGTACTCACTGGTAATGTCTTGAACGTGTACTCACTGGGAACGTCTTGAACGTGTACTTACTGGGAACGTCTTGAACGTGTACTCACTGGGAACGTCTTGAACGTGTACTCATTGGTAACGTCTTGAACGTGTACTCACTAAGAATGCCTTGAACGTGTACTCACTGGGAACGTCTTGAACGTGTACTCACTGGGAACGTCTTGAACGTGTACTCACTGGGAACGTCTTGAACGTGTACTCACTGGGAATGCCTTTAACGTGTACTCACTGGGAATGCCTTTAACGTGTACTCACTGGGAACGTCTTGAACGTGTACTCACTGGGAATGTCTTGAACGTGTACTCACTGGGAATGCCTTGAACGTGTACTCACTGGGAATGCCTTGAACGTGTACTCACTGGGAATGCCTTGAACGTGTACTCACTGGGAATGCCTTGAACGTGTACTCACTGGGAATGCCTTGAACGTGTACTCACTGGGAATGCCTTGAACGTGTACTCACTGGGAATGCCTTGAACGTGTACTCACTGGGAATGCCTTGAACGTGTACTCAGTGAAGCGGAGGTGAGATACATGATAATACTATATAATTGGGAAGTACCTGAGGGACTCAGCCCAAATCTGCACACTGCCATAACATATTGGAGTGAGATATATGGGAGGAAGCCCAAAGTAAGCCCAGGGGTGCAGTGGACACAATAAGGGAACACTGTATCAACATCCGGGGTCCCAGACTATTCAACATCTTACCAGAGGATATCAGAAACACTGCTGGAACAAGTGTTGAAGACTTTCGAGAGGAAACTGGACAAGTATCTTCACCAGGTGCCAGATCAGTCAGGCAGTGATGGATATGTGGGACAGTGGGCCACCAGCAGCAACAACCTGGTTGACCAGGTTAGAAAAAAACTAGCAAATTATCAAAGGTAAAGTAAAGGTAGGTCCTTTCCCATGATGCCACCCACAACATGGTACATACTCACATACCTACTTTCTGTTAGGTAACATGTGTTAGCAGACTGAAAAATGTAAAGTAAAAGGACACAAGTGCAACTAATGTGACATTTATTGTGGCAACGTTTCGCTCTCCAGGAGCTTTATCAAGCCATTACAAAGCTCCTGGAGAGCGAAACGTTGCCACAATAAATGTCACATTAGTTGCACTTGTGTCCTTTTACTTTACATATTGTCGGTAATTCTACCAACTTTATTAGTGAAAAATAGTGGTGCTGTGGTATTATTGGTCCCAGGAGCTATTACCTGGTCTCAGACTAGGGATAAACTGCAAATAAAGAACACTTGAAGAGCCAGAATTAACAGAGAACATGCTGAAACTAACTAGAGTTATTAAAACTCTCTGAAATAGAGATTAACACAGCAGTCGTGCCAGAGTTCAAAACTTTTACCAGGCTTCCAATTCAGTCTTGTCAACCATCAATTGTATGCATAGAGAATCTTTCACAGAGGTTTTTGGGGGGTCGAGACTCGGCTCCTGGACCAGCTGCCAAAGCTTTGATGAGCATTAATAATTTCTGGCCTTTTAAGCCTGCCTAGGTGGTGTTCTGTGGGTCAACCCCTCCCCAGCCCGTCCATGACCAGGAATCGTGGCAGATCAGGATCTGATCAACCAGGCTGTTACTGCTGGCCACATGTAAATCAACACAGGAACCACATTCTGACTAGGTGTCCAGCTCATCAAAAAATAAAGGACACTGCAGAAGGCCTAGTGGCCCATGCTAGGCAGGTCCAAGTCACCTGCTTGTCAGCATAGTTGCTGATCCCTGTGTTGTATAGCATAGCATAGTATCCATGTGATTTATATAGAAGACCCCTTAGGCCTATGACTGTATGACGTCACGGGATGCAGCTTGAGTGTGAGGCGAGCTACCTCGGCCTCAGTCGGCGTTTAACATAGCCAAGACAAGGCAGAGGCTGGGCTCCATCTCCCATCATCACAGTCTGACAATATAGCGTTAAGATAAGATAAGATTTCGTTCGGATTTTTAACCCCGGAGGGTTAGCCACCCAGGATAACCCAAGAAAGTCAGTGCGTCATCGAGGACTGTCTAACTTATTTCCATTGTGGTCCTTAATCTTGTCCCCCCAGGATGCCACCCACACCAGTCGACTAACACCATCCAACAAGTGTGTCTATCTTCAATCCTCGATATCTCCTTTTAAGAACCCCTACGATATGCTGACCCATGCTGACTGGTAGCTCGTACCTACTCATGAAGCTGTGTATTGTGTATTCGTGGTCCAGGACCCAATTTGCTACCAGCAGTCTTGAATTTTTTACCTGTTCAACCAGGCTGTTTTTGGTCTGCAGTAAGAAATGAGGTTTTCAAGGGGAAACTGTACAGGTTGTGCTAACCTGGTTGACCAGGCTAGCATCAAACTAGCCTAGCCCATGGCCGGGCTCAGGGAGTACTCTCTCAATACTCATAACAGGTATATCAAAGGGGTTGTCTAAGGTGGGTGGGAGGGTAGCAACAGTCTGAGTGACCAGGCTGTTAACAAGGATGTTTAACCAGGCTATGAGAGTGATATAACTGGTTATGTGGGAGTGAGGGCGAGGCCTGATAGGGAGGTTGTAAGAGAGAGAGTGAGCGAGGGGACCAGCATCACTGTCAGAGGGGAATTTGTGGAATGATTAAGCTGATTGTATTTCATAAGAGCCCAGTGTGGCCCCTCACCCCCGCCCCTGATATACCTCCTCTGTCTCAAGTGTAGAATACTGGCCAGTGATTGGTTGAGGCTGAACGTGACGTCATAAGAGGCAAGTACATTATACTGGCCAGTGATTGGTTGAGGCTGAACGTGACGTCATAAGAGGTAAGTACATTATACTGGCCAGTGATTGGTTGAGGCTGAACGTGACGTCATAAGAGGCAAGTACATTATACTGGCCAGTGATTGGTTGAGGCTGAACGTGACGTCATAAGAGGTAAGTACATTATACTGGCCAGTGATTGGTTGAGGCTGAACGTGACGTCATAAGAGGTAAGTACATTATACTGGCCAGTGATTGGTTGAGGCTGAACGTGACGTCATAAGAGGTAAGTACATTATACTGGCCAGTGATTGGATGAGGCTCAACGTGACGTCATAAGAGGTAAGTACATTATACTGGCCAGTGATTGGTTGAGGCTGAACGTGACGTCATAAGAGGTAAGTACATTATACTGGCCAGTGATTGGTTGAGGCTGAATGTGACGTCATAAGAGGTAAGTACATTATACTGGCCAGTGATTGGTTGAGGCTGAACGTGACGTCATAAGAGGTAAGTACATTATACTGGCCAGTGATTGGTTGAGGCTGAACGTGACGTCATAAGAGGTAAGTACATTATACTGGCCAGTGATTGGTTGAGGCTGAACGTGACGTCATAAGAGGTAAGTACATTATACTGGCCATTGATTGGTTGAGGCTGACTGTGATGTCATGGAGGGGGAGGAGTAGTGTAAGATATTGGCCAGTGATTGGTTGTGACGTCATAAAGGGGGAGGAGTAGTGTAAAATACTTGCCAGGGATTGGTTGTGACGTCATGAACGGGGAGTAGTGTAAAATACTTGCCAGTGATTGGTTGTGACGTCATGAAGGGGAGTAGTAGTGTAAAATACTTGCCAGTGATTGGTTGTGACGTCATGAACGGGGAGGAGTAGTGTAAAATACTTGCCAGTGATTGGTTGTGACGTCATGAAGGGGAGGAGTAGTGTAAAATACTTGCCAGTGATTGGCTGTGACGTCATGAACGGGGAGGAGTAGTGTAAAATACTTGCCAGTGATTGGCTGTGACGTCATAGAGGGGGTGTAAGTGTAAAGGATCCACATCCTCTTAAAATTCTCCTCACTTAGCACTATAAACATCAAGTGTTAGCCTCTCTTACTGCATATTTATGTCACTCAGTGATTGCATGTTGCATCTGCATAATTTAGCAAGATAATTACAGAATTGAGGCAGATGTTGTGTGTGCAAGTGATTACCACCGTCCTGGTGTTGAGGTGTGAGGGAGAAGCATCTTGCAAGATCATGTTGCAGTGTTTGTTGTTACAGCAGCAAGCTTTTGTTGAGTCAGGTTGCTGCTAGCACCGCTGCTAGCACTGTTGCAGCAAGCTTTTGTTGAGACAGGTTGCTGCTAGCACCGCTGCTAGCACTGTTGCAGCAAGCTTTTGTTGAGTCAGGGTGCTGCTAGCACCGCTGCTAGCACTGTTGCAGCAAGCTTTTGTTGAGTCAGGGTGCTGCTAGCACTGTTGCAGCAAGCTTTTGAGTCAGGGTGCTGCTAGCACCGCTGCTAGCACTGTTGCAGCAAGCTTTTGTTGAGTCAGGTTGCTGCTAGCACCGCTGCTAGCACTGTTGCAGCAAGCTTTTGTTGAGTCAGGTTGCTGCTAGCACCGCTGCTAGCACTGTTGCGGCAAGCTTGTGTGAGTCAGGGTGCTGCTAGCACTGTTGCAGCAAGCTTTTGTTGAGTCAGGGTGCTGCTAGCACTGTTGCGGCAAGCTTGTGTTGAGTCAGGGTGCTGCTAGCACTGTTGCGGCAAGCTTGTGTTGAGTCAGGGTGCTGCTAGCACTGTTGCAGAAAGCTTGTGTTGAGTCAGGTTGCTGCTAGCACTGTTGCAGCAAGCTTGTGTTGAGTCAGGGTGCTGCTAGCACTGTTGCAGCAAGCTTGTGTTGAGTCAGGGTGCTGCTAGCACTGTTGCAGAAAGCTTGTGTTGAGTCAGGTTGCTGCTAGCACTGTTGCAGCAAGCTTGTGTTGAGTCAGGGTGCTGCTAGCACTGTTGCAGCAAGCTTGTGTTGAGTCAGGGTGCTGCTAGCACTGTTGCAGCAAGCTTGTGTTGAGTCAGGGTGCTGCTAGCACTGTTGCAGCAAGCTTGTGTTGAGTCAGGGTGCTGCTAGCACTGTTGCAGCAAGCTTGTGTTGAGTCAGGTTGCTGCTAGCACTGTTGCAGCAAGCTTGTGTTGAGTCAGGTTGCTGCTAGCACTGTTGCAGCAAGCTTGTGTTGAGTCAGGGTGCTGATAGCACTGGCAGCAAGCTTGTGTTGAGTCAGGGTGCTGCTAGCACTGTTGCAGCAAGCTTGTGTTGAGTCAGGTTGCTGCTAGCACTGTTGCAGCAAGCTTGTGTTGAGTCAGGTTGCTTCTAGCACTGTTGCAGCAAGCTTGTGTTGAGTCAGGTTGCTGTTAGCACTGTTGCAGCAAGCTTGTGTTGAGTCAGGGTGCTGCTAGCACTGTTGCATCAAGCTTGTGTTGAGTCAGGTTGCTGCTAGCACTGTTGCAGCAAGCTTGTGTTGAGTCAGGATGCTGCTAGCACTGTGCTAGACGTGGTGTTGTAGCACTTGTTACAACAGCAGCCTGGTTGACCAGGCTAACACCAGACAAGCCTAGTCCAGAACCAGGCTACGAAATTAAAAAATAAACTGGACACTGGCCAAAGATATATCAGTAAAGAAAAACAATCCTCGGGTGTTAAGAGAAAGTTGTCAAGATGGAACTTTGGAAATAATTGTAGATGATAGGCCTTGGCTAGTAGGGGACAGTAGGCCTGCTTAGTGAATATGAAAATGATGAATGGTTCAGAGAACCGACATGATGATAAATTAGACTCATGTGCAACTCTTGGGTATCTTTATTGAGGAAACGTTTCGCCACACAGTGGCTTCATCAGTCCATACAAAGGAGAATCTTGAAGAACAGGAGGAGAATGAGGTAATCAGTCCCTCAGCCTTGAGTCGATGTGGTCAGTCCATCAATCTTGAATAGAATACGGCATACGTGCTGAGAAGGAGCTTATAAACCGTATGGCAGGAGAGGTGCAGCAGTCGTAGGTGGTGTCACATTTGTTCAATGTGGAAGTAGGTCGTGCCCAAGAATTAGGCAAGCGAAGAATTCCTAAGTATTAAGATCCCAAGAAGCTGCAGTGTCTGACAGGTTTGTAGATGAATGGTTCAGAGAACCGACATGTTGATAAATTAGACAAGTGCAACTCTTGGAGCAGAGTCTTGCAGCAGACAGACACTGGACCAGAGTCTTGCAGCAGACAGACACTGGGGCAGAGTCTTACAGCAGACAGACACTGGGGCAGAGTCTTACAGCAGACAGACACTGGGGCAGAGTCTTACAGCAGACAGACACTGGAGCAGAGTAGGTCGTGCCCAAGAATTAGGCAAGCGAAGAATTCCTAAGTATTAAGATCCCAAGAAGCTGCAGTGTCTGACAGGTTTGTAGATGAATGGTTCAGAGAACCGACATGTTGATAAATTAGACAAGTGCAACTCTTGGAGCAGAGTCTTGCAGCAGACAGACACTGGACCAGAGTCTTGCAGCAGACAGACACTGGGGCAGAGTCTTACAGCAGACAGACACTGGGGCAGAGTCTTACAGCAGACAGACACTGGAGCAGAGTAGGTCGTGCCCAAGAATTAGGCAAGCGAAGAATTCCTAAGTATTAAGATCCCAAGAACAGCAGACAGACACTGGGGCAGAGTCTTACAGCAGACAGACACTGGAGCAGAGTAGGTCGTGCCCAAGAATTAGGCAAGCGAAGAATTCCTAAGTATTAAGATCCCAAGAAGTTGCAGTGTCTGACAGGTTTGTAGATGAATGGTTCACAGAACCGACATGTTGATAAATTAGACACATGTGCAACTCTTGGGTATCTTTATTGAGATACCCAAGAGTTGCACATGTCTAATTTAACAACGTGTCGGTTCTTTGAACCATTCATCTACAAGACAGAACTATATACAAAAGATGTATATAGTTCTACTGTCTTTAAGTTGTGTCTCAAAAATTGTATTGATAAAGCCACTGGATGGCATATGTCTGATTTTCTTCAGTCGAGTTGTACTACTATTATTTATGCTAATTCTTCTGGGCGAAACGTTTCGGAATGAAGATACCTGACTGTTGCACAAGTCTTACCAACCATCATATGTTAGTGTTTGCAATAATGTTGGTAGAATTACCGACATTGATGGACTGAACACATCGACTCAAGGTTGAGGGACTGATTACCTCATTCTCCTCCTGTTCTTCAAGTTTCTCCTACGTATGGACTGATGAAGCCACTGTGTGGCGAAACGTTTCCTCAATAAAGATACCCAAGAGTTGCACATGTGTCTAATTTATCAACATGTCGGTTCTCTGAACCATTCATCTACAAACAAGTGCAACTAATGTGACATTTTATTGTGGCAACAATTCACTCTCCAGGAGCTTTGTCAAGCCGTCTTGTTTATCTAATTGGGTTTGCTTAGTTGGGCGCCTCACAAGGTTGGCTCCTAGCTCCCGTCTCTGCCTGTTGGTGCCCTGGTGGTAGTGAGTATAGTCATGGTGCAGATATGTAGCAGCAGTGAGGGTTACCATAACAAGGAACACGTTGTTAGAAGCAGGAAGTGTGTTAGTAGCAGGGAGGGAGGGCCTTGATAAGACGGGAGAGTAAGGGATTGTTTACCAGGGTGTCGAGGCAGCCAGGGATGGAGGGAGGCTTATGAGAGGGTGAGTATAAGAAAGGAGCACTGCAGCAGCCCTACTGGCTCATGCGAGGCAGGTCTGAGTCACCTACTGGGCCCACGCTAGGCAGGTCCCCTGGCTAATCTTTTCAACATATCACTACAGACTGGCATGGTGCCAGATAAGTGGAAAAAGGCAAATGTGATACCTATTTACAAGGCAGGTGACAGGTCCTTGGCTTCGAACTATAGACCAATAAGCCTAACCTCCATAGTGGGAAAATTCATGGAATCAATAATTGCCGAGGCAGTTCGTAACCACCTTGAAAAGCATAAATTAGTCAACGAATCTCAGCATGGTTTTACAAAGGGGCGTTCCTGCCTTACGAATTTATTAACTTTTTTCACTAAGGTATTTGAGGAGGTAGATCATGGTAATGGTGCCTGTGCTAACCTTCCTATGGTGTAGAAATATACCTAGTTGGATGAATCTTATTGTGGCTAGCTGGTCCAGTGGCAAACGCGACGGGCTGGAGTTTTGAGACTATGACCGCGGGTTCAATCCCGGCCGGGGGTATGGTTTATTTGCAATCGTGTCATTACGATTTCTTGAGTCATGTTGACGGCAGTGAAGGGACTATGATATTGTGTATATGGACTTCAGTAAGGCTTTTGACAGGGTCCCACATCAGAGACTATTGAGGAAAATTAAAGCACATGGAATAGGAGGAGAAATTTTTTCCTGGATAGAGGCATGGTTGACAAATAGGCAGCAGAGAGTTTGCGTAAATGGGGAGAAATCAGAGTGGGGAAGCGTCACGAGCGGTGTTCCACAGGGGTCAGTGTTGGGCCCCCTGCTGTTCACAATCTACATAAACGACATAGATGAGGGCATAAAGAGCGACATCGGCAAGTTTGCCGATGACACCAAAATAGGCCGTCGAATTCATTCTGACGAGGACATTAGAGCACTCCAGAAAGATTTGAATAGACTGATGCAGTGGTCGGAGAAGTGGCAGATGCAGTTTAATATTGACAAATGCAAAGTTCTAAATGTTGGACAGGAAAATAACCATGCCATATATAAACTAACAATTCTTGGCTTCATATCACGAAGCATAAATAATAGGAGTCCTCAGGTTGTTCTTCAACTCTATACATCCTTGGTTAGGCCTCATTTAGACTATGCTACACAGTTTTGGTCACCGTATTACAGAATGGATATAAATTCTCTGGAAAATGTACAAAGGAGGATGACAAAGTTGATCCCATGTATCAGAAACCTTCCCTATGAGGATAGACTAAGGGCCCTGAAACTGCACTCTCTAGAAAGACGTAGAATTAGGGGGGATATGATTGAGGTGTATAAATGGAAGACAGGAATAAATAAAGGGGATGTAAATAGTGTGCTGAAAATATCTAGCCTAGACAGGACTCGCAGCAATGGTTTTAAGTTGGAAAAATTCAGATTCAGGAAGGATATAGGAAAGTACTGGTTTGGTAATAGAGTTGTGGATGGGTGACCTGGTGGCTAAAGCTCCCGCTTCACACACGGAGGGCCCGGGTTCGATTCCCGGCGGGTGGGAAGATTTCGACACGTTTCCTTACACCTGTTGTCCTGTTCACCTAGCAGCATATAGGTACCTGGGTGTTAGTCGACTGGTGTGGGTCGCATCCTGGGGGGACAAGATTAAGGACCACAATGGAAATAAGTTAAACAGTCCTCGATGACGCACTGACTTGGGTTATCCTGGGTGGCTAACCCTCCGGGGTTAAAAATCCGAACGAAATCCTATCTTATCTTATGAGTGGAACAAACTCCCGAATACAGTTATTGAGGCTAAAACGTTGTGTAGTTTTAAAAATAGGTTAGATAAATACATGAGTGGGTGTGGGTGGGTGTGAGTTGGACCTGACTAGCTTGTGCTACTAGGTCAGTTGCCGTGCTCCTTAAGCGAATGTGACCTGACCTGACTAGGTTGGGGCATTGGCTTAAGCCGGTAGGAGACTTGGACCTGCCTCGTATGGGCCAGTAGGCCTGATGCAGTGTTCCTTCTTTCTTATGTTAACTCGCCTACTGGGCCCACGCTAAGCAGGTCCAAGTCACCTACTGGGCCCATGCTTGGCAGGTCCAAATCACCTACTGGGCTCATTCTAGGCAGGTCCAAGCCACCTACTGGGCCCATGCTAGGCAGGTCTAAGTCACATCCACAGGGCGGCTTTTGAGAGGCTGATGGCGGCTTTGCGGTAGATTTTAAGGGGATAATTGAAATATATTTTTTTAATAAATTATAGACTACAATACTACTACTGTACTCTGATAGTTAAACGATAACCATGCAACTGAAAACCTGAAGCTGATTTAATGTTATATTCCGTCGTACACACCATACCACGGCCGGGATAGAACCCGCGGTCAGAGAGTCTCAAAACTCCAGACCGTCGTGTTAGCCACTAGACCAGCTAGCCACAATAAGATTCGTCCAACTAGGTATATTTCTACACCATAGGAAGGTTAGCATAGGCCACCACTGTGACCACAAATGCAAGTTTTTA
This sequence comes from Cherax quadricarinatus, assembly GCF_038502225.1. NCBI lineage: Eukaryota > Metazoa > Arthropoda > Malacostraca > Decapoda > Parastacidae > Cherax > Cherax quadricarinatus. The sequence continues at coordinate 8,174,190 of NC_091387.1, forward strand.
CAGACGAATCTCCAGCTAGCGTGGCCGTGACGAACTCTAGATCAAGTCCCCTCACTGCCGTCAACATGGTTTGTTTGCAATCGTGTCATTAAGATTTCGTGAGTCATGTTGACGGCAGTGAGGGGACTTGAGCTAGAGTTCGTCACGGCCACGCTAGCTGGAGATTCGTCTGTAAAAACTTGCATTTGTGGTCACGGTGGTGGCCTATGCTAGCCTTCCTATGGTGTAGAAATATACGTAGTTGGACGAATCTTATTGTGGCTAGCTGGTCTAGTGGCTAACGCGACGGGCTGGAGTTTTGAGACTCTCTGACCGCGGGTTCTATCCCCGCCCGTGGTATGGTTATTTTGCAACCGTCGTACACGTGTTACAATACACCAGGTGATGACGCTTGTCAGTCTGAAGTGGCAGACTTGATTAGGATATTGTCAGTCATTCCACTGTGGTTCGGTAACTGCCACTGCTGAAGTTACTAGATTAATTCCTAATGGTTATAATCATAATTTTTAAATTGGTGGAGTGGTAAGCCAGTGGAAGGCCTCGGTCAGATGACCAAAAGCTCCAGCTGTGGGTCATTATTTGACCAAGATCCGCGTCAGGAAACTCTTGTCATGTTTCCTGACAAACCTTGACGTAACATAACGTAACGTAAGCTAAGCTAGCGTGGAGTTACTATTGGGATGGAGGCAGCAAAGAAGGGTAGGTTCACCGAGTCTGATCCCCAGAGAGGATAGAGGATAGTGGCCACCCAGAGGATAGAGGGGTGGTGGTTACCACACAGGAAGGGTGGTGGGGGGTTACCACACCGGAGGGGGGTGATGGTAACCCCCCCTCACAGGGTGGGGGTGCGACTGGTTTTTGTCCTCCGCCAGGGACAACTAACTTAATTTTTCATGACAGCAGCGTGAAGTGTAGGTAGATTGTGTTACTGTCCAGGTCAGTGTCTCTCTCTCACACACACACACACACACACACACACACACACACACACACACACACACACACACACACACACACACACTGGAGCACAGGAGGGTCAGGGGAGACATGATAACGACATATAAAATACTGCGTGGAATAGACAAGGTGGACAAAGACAGGATGTTCCAGGGAGGGGACACAGAAACAAGAGGCCACAATTGGAAGTTGAAGACACAAATGAGTCAGAGAGATAGTAGAAAGTATTTCTTCAGTCACAGAGTTGTAATGCAGTGGAATAGCGTAGAAAATGACGTAGTAGAGGCAGGAACCATACACAGTTTTAAGACGAGGTTTGATAAAGCTCATGGAGCGGGGAGAGAGAGGGTCTAGTAGCAACCGGTGAAGAGGCGGGGCCAGGAGCTAGGACTCGACCCCTGCAACCACAAATAGGTGAGTACAAATAGGTGAGTGTACACACACAGAGATGGGACACAGACACAAGAGGTCACAATTGGAAGTTGAAGACTCAGATGAATCAAAGGGATGTTAGGAAGTATTTCTTCAGTCATAGAGTAGTCAGGCCATGGAATAGCCTAGAAAGTGATGTGGTGGAGGCGGGAACCATACATAGTTTTAAGGCGAGGTATGATAGAGCTCATGGGGCAGAGAGAGAGAGGACCTAGTAGCAATCAGCGAAGAGGCGGGGCCAGGAGCTGTGAATCGACCCCTGCAACCACAAATAGGTGAGTACACGCACACACACACACACACACACACACACACACACACACACACACACACACACACACACACACACACACACACACACACACACACACACACACACACACACTGACACCCTCACTCACTACTCGTAATCAGTATATCACAGTATTTAAGTTACCCATTTTGACTGTCATTTCCTTTACGTGACTTTGATCAGCATTAGTTTCCACCAGCCTAGTTGATCAGGCCCTGATCCATCGGGAGGCCTGGTCGTGGACCGGGCCGCGGGGGCATTGATCCCCGGAATAACCTCCAGGTAATCCATCCATCACCCCATGTGCTCAAGTTATCACTCCTACTCCGTTTTCTTTTTAACCTGAGACCTGGGAGTGATAATGTCAGAATCTCACTTTCAAAGACCACAACAATGTATCTACCACATCTGTTAGGAAAACGATAGGAGGGATAATGAGAACCTTCAAAACTAGAGACGCTAAGTTAATGATGATTCTCTTCAAATCACTTGTTCTCTCTAGGCTGGAATATTGCTGTACACTGCCATCCTCAAGGCTGGCGAAATTGCTGACCTGGAGAGAGTACAGAGAACTTTCACTGCCCACATAAGTACGACAAGGCACCTAAATAACTGAGAACAGTTGAAGTCCCTTGATTTGTGTTCCCTGGAACACATGCGAGAAAGACACGTGATAATATACGCCTGGAAATTCCTAGAGGGACTAGTCCCAAATCTACACTCGAAAATCACTCCCTATGAAAGTAAAACACTCGGCAGGAGATGCAGCATTCCCCCGATGAAAAGCAGGGGTGTCACGAGTATAGTAAGAGACAACACAGTAGGTGTCAGGGGCCCAAGACTGTTCAACTGCCTCCCAGCATACATCAGGGCATTACCGAGAGACCCCTGGCTGCCTTCAGAACCCCTGGCTGTCTTCAAGAAGGTACTGGACAGGCACCTAAAATCAGTACCTGACCAGCTGGGCTGTTTTTCCTACGTCGGTTTTATGTGCGGCCAACAGTAGCAACCTGGTTGATCAGGCCCTGATACGCCACAAGACCTCGTCACAGACCGGGCCGCGGGGGCATTGACCCCCGGAATTCCCCTCCAGATAGGGAAAAGCAGTTCCTGATCAGCCTGGCTGTGGTACACACATTGTGGCAGTAGGTACTAACTACTCCTCCCTCCCCTCCATCACTCTTAATTGATGGTGAGGAACCGTCAAGATAGCTTATAATTAATCTCTGTCCCTCCCTATCCCTCCTACCCTCCAACCGATCCTTTACTCCTACCCCCCTATCCATGCTACCCTGGGTTGTGGTTCTCTACTATACTTCCCTCCTACCATCCCTACCCTCCTATCCATGCTACCCTGGGTTGTGGTTCTCTACTATTCTTCCCTCCTACCATCCCTACCCTCCTATCCATGCTACCCTGGGTTGTGGTCCTCTACTATCCTTCCCTCCTACCATCCCTACCCTCCTATCCATGCTACCCTGGGTTGTGGTTCTCTACTATCCTTCCCTCCTACCATCCCTACCCTCCTACCCATGCTACCCTGGGTTGTGGTTCTCTACTATCCTTCCCTCCTACCATCTCTACCTGCCTATCCATGCTGCCCTGGGTTGTGGTCCTCTACTATCCTTCCCTCCTACTATCCTTCCCTCCTACCATCTCGACCCTCCTATCCATGCTGCCCTGGATTGTGGTCCTCTACTATCCTTCCCTCCTACCATCTCTACCTGCCTATCCATGCTGCCCTGGGTTGTGGTCCTCTACTATCCTTCCCTCCTACTATCCTTCCCTCCTACCATCTCGACCCTCCTATCCATGCTGCCCTGGATTGTGGTCCTCCACTATCCTTCCCTCCTACCATATGTACCCTCCTATCCATGCTGCCCTGGGTTGTGGTCCTCTACTATCCTTCCCTCCTACTATCCTTCCCTCCTACCATCTCTACCCTCTTATCCATGCTGCCCTGGGTTGTGGTCCTCTACTATCCTTCCCTCCTACTATCCTTCCCTCCTACCATCTCGACCCTCCTATCCATGCTGCCCTGGATTGTGGTCCTCTACTATCCTTCCCTCCTACCATATGTACCCTCCTATCCATGCTGCCCTGGGTTGTGGTCCTCTACTATCCTTCCCTCCTACCATCTCTACCCTCTTATCCATGCTGCCCTGGGTTGTGGTCCTCTACTATCCTTCCCTCCTACTATCCTTCCCTCCTACCATCTCGACCCTCCTATCCATGCTGCCCTGGATTGTGGTCCTCTACTATCCTTCCCTCCTACCATATGTACCCTCCTATCCATGCTGCCCTGGATTGTGGTCCTCTACTATCCTTCCCTCCTACCATATGTACCCTCCTATCCATGCTGCCCTGGGTTGTGGTCCTCTACTATCCTTCCCTCCTACTATCCTTCCCTCCTACCATCTCTACCCTCTTATCCATGCTGCCCTGGGTTGTGGTCCTCTACTATCCTTCCCTCCTACTATCCTTCCCTCCTACCATCTCTACCCTCCTATCCATGCTGCCCTGGGTTGTGGTCCTCTACTATCCTTCCCTCCTACCATATGTACCCTCCTATCCATGCTGCCCTGGGTTGTGGTCCTCTACTATCCTTCCCTCCTACTATCCTTCCCTCCTACCATCTCTACCCTCCTATCCATGCTGCCCTGGGTTGTGGTCCTCTACTATCCTTCCCTCCTACCATATGTACCCTCCTATCCATGCTGCCCTGGGTTGTGGTCCTCTACTATCCTTCCCTCCTACTATCCTTCTCTCCTGCCATATGTACCCTCCTAGCCATGCTGCCCTGGGTTGTGGTCCTCTACTATCCTTCCCTCCTGCCATATGTACCCTCCTAGCCATGCTGCCCTGGGTTGTGGTCCTCTACTATCCTTCCCTCCTACCATATGTACCCTCCTATCCCTGCTGCCCTGGGTTGTGGTCCTCTACTATCCTTCCCTCCTACCATATGTACCCTCCTATCCCTGCTGCCCTGGGTTGTGGTCCTCTACTATCCTTCCCTCCTACCATATGTACCCTCCTATCCATGCTGCCCTGGGTTGTGGTCCTCTACTATCCTTCTCTCCTACTATCCTTCCCTCCTACCATCTCTACCCTCCTATCCATGCTGCCCTGGGTTGTGGTCCTCTACTATCCTTCCCTCCTACCATCTCGACCCTCCTATCCATGCTGCTCTGGGTTGTGGTCCTCTACTATCCTTCCCTCCTGCCATATGTACCCTCCTATCCATGCTCCCCTGGGTTTTGGTTCTCTACTATCCTTCCCTCCTACCATCTCTACCCTCCTATCCATGCTGCCCTGGGTTGTGGTCCTCTACTATCCTTCCCTCCTACCATCTCTACCCTCCTATCCATGCTGCCCTGGGTTGTGGTCCTCTACTATCCTTCCCTCCTAGCATATGTACCCTCCTATCCCTGCTGCCCTGGGTTGTGGTCCTCTACTATCCTTCTCTCCTACTATCCTTCCCTCCTACCATCTCTACCCTCCTATCCATGCTGCCCTGGGTTGTGGTCCTCTACTATCCTTCCCTCCTACCATCTCTACCCTCCTATCCATGCTGCCCTGGGTTGTGGTCCTCTACTATCCTTCCCTCCTACCATCTCTACCCTCCTATCCATGCTGCCCTGGGTTGTGGTCCTCTACTATCCTTCCCTCCTACCATCTCGACCCTCCTATCCATGCTGCTCTGGGTTGTGGTCCTCTACTATCCTTCCCTCCTGCCATATGTACCCTCCTATCCATGCTGCCCTGGGTTGTGGTCCTCTACTATCCTTCCCTCCTGCCATATGTACCCTCCTATCCATGCTGCCCTGGGTTGTGGTCCTCTACTATCCTTCCCTCCTGCCATATGTACCCTCCTATCCATGCTGCCCTGGGTTGTGGTCCTCTACTATCCTTCCCTCCTGCCATATGTACCCTCCTATCCATGCTGCCCTGGGTTGTGGTTCTCTACTATCCTTCCCTCCTGCCATATGTACCCTCCTATCCATGCTGCCCTGGGTTGTGGTCCTCTACTATCCTTCCCTCCTACCATCTCGACCCTCCTATCCATGCTGCTCTGGGTTGTGGTCCTCTACTATCCTTCCCTCCTGCCATATGTACCCTCCTATCCATGCTGCCCTGGGTTGTGGTCCTCTACTATCCTTCCCTCCTGCCATATGTACCCTCCTATCCATGCTACCCTGGGTTGTGGTCCTCTACTATCCTTCCCTCCTACCATCTCGACCCTCCTATCCATGCTGCCCTGGGTTGTGGTCCTCTACTATCCTTCCCTCCTACCATATGTACCCTCCTATCCATGCTGCCCTGGGTTGTGGTCCTCTACTATCCTTCCCTCCTACCATATGTACCCTCCTATCCATGCTGCCCTGGGTTGTGGTCCTCTACTATCCTTCCCTCCTACCATATGTACCCTCCTATCCATGCTCCCCTGGGTTTTGGTTCTCTACTATCCTTCCCTCCTACCATATGTACCCTCCTATCCATGCTGCCCTGGGTTGTGGTCCTCTACTATCCTTCCCTCCTACTATCCTTCTCTCCTGCCATATGTACCCTCCTATCCATGCTGCCCTGGGTTGTGGTCCTCTACTATCCTTCCCTCCTGCCATATGTACCCTCCTATCCATGCTGCCCTGGGTTGTGGTCCTCTACTATCCTTCCCTCCTGCCATATGTACCCTCCTATCCATGCTGCCCTGGGTTGTGGTCCTCTACTATCCTTCCCTCCTACCATCTCGACCCTCCTATCCATGCTGCCCTGGGTTGTGGTCCTCTACTATCCTTCCCTCCTGCCATATGTACCCTCCTATCCATGCTGCCCTGGGTTGTGGTCCTCTACTATCCTTCCCTCCTGCCATATGTACCCTCCTATCCATGCTGCCCTGGGTTGTGGTCCTCTACTATCCTTCCCTCCTGCCATATGTACCCTCCTATCCATGCTGCCCTTGGTTGTGGTCCTCTACTATCCTTCCCTCCTGCCATATGTACCCTCCTATCCATGCTGCCCTGGGTTGTGGTCCTCTACTATCCTTCCCTCCTGCCATATGTACCCTCCTATCCATGCTGCCCTGGGTTGTGGTTCTCTACTATCCTTCCCTCCTGCCATATGTACCCTCCTATCCATGCTGCCCTGGGTTGTGGTCCTCTACTATCCTTCCCTCCTGCCATATGTACCCTCCTATCCATGCTGCCCTGGGTTGTGGTTCTCTACTATCCTTCCCTCCTGCCATATGTACCCTCCTATCCATGCTGCCCTGGGTTGTGGTTCTCTACTATCCTTCCCTCCTACCATATGTACCCTCCTATCCATGCTGCCCTGGGTTGTGGTCCTCTACTATCCTTACCTCCTGCCATATGTACCCTCTTATCCATGCTGCCCTGGGTTGTGGTTCTCTACTATCCTTCCCTCCTACCATCTCGACCCTCCTATCCATGCTGCCCTGGGTTGTGGTCCTCTACTATCCTTCCCTCCTACCATCTCGACCCTCCTATCCATGCTGCCCTGGGTTGTGGTCCTCTACTATCCTTCCCTCCTACCATATGTACCCTCCTATCCATGCTGCCCTGGGTTGTGGTCCTCTACTATCCTTCCCTCCTGCCATATGTACCCTCCTATCCATGCTGCCCTGGGTTGTGGTCCTCTACTATCCTTCCCTCCTGCCATATGTACCCTCCTATCCATGCTGCCCTGGGTTGTGGTCCTCTACTATCCTTCCCTCCTGCCATATGTACCCTCCTATCCATGCTGCCCTGGGTTGTGGTCCTCTACTATCCTTCCCTCCTGCCATATGTACCCTCCTATCCATGCTGCCCTGGGTTGTGGTTCTCTACTATCCTTCCCTCCTGCCATATGTACCCTCCTATCCATGCTGCCCTGGGTTGTTTTTCTCTACTATCCTTCCCTCCTGCCATATGTACCCTCTTATCCATGCTGCCCTGGGTTGTGGTCCTCTACTATCCTTCCCTCCTGCCATATGTACCCTCCTATCCATGCTGCCCTGGGTTGTGGTCCTCTACTATCCTTCCCTCCTGCCATATGTACCCTCCTATCCATGCTGCCCTGGGTTGTGGTCCTCTACTATCCTTCCCTCCTGCCATATGTACCCTCCTATCCATGCTGCCCTGGGTTGTGGTCCTCTACTATCCTTCCCTCCTGCCATATGTACCCTCCTATCCATGCTGCCCTGGGTTGTGGTCCTCTACTATCCTTCCCTCCTGCCATATGTACCCTCCTATCCATGCTGCCCTGGGTTGTACAGTTGCTGAGTATCGATGTGGGTGGTTATCCTGCTTCTTAGAATATTTCAGTGTTTTTTTTGATATGGGATATTAGTGCTATCTGTCTGCAGTTCTTTGTTTCACTGCCACCTTTGTGGAGTGGGGCTATGTCTGTTGTTTTTAATGTCTGTGGGATGACCACTGTGTCGAGGCTGTGGGATGACCCCCATTAGGCTGCAGGATGCCCCCCATGTCTGGGCTGTGGGATGACCCCCGTGTCTGGGCTGTGGGATGACCCCCGTGTCTGGGCTGTGGGAGGACCCCCGTGTCTGGGCTGTGGGAGGGCCCCCGTGTCTGGGCTGCAGGAGGGCCCTCATGTCTGGACTGTGGGAGGGCCCCTGTGTCTAGGCTGTGGGATGGCCTGTGTCTAGGCTGTGGTATGGCTCTTGTGTCGAGGCTGCAGGATGATCACCCTAGACACAGGGGTCATCCCATAACATATGGGATGACCCGTGTCTAGGCTCCCTCTACATAGCATATGGGATGACTCCTGTGTCTAGGCTGGGTGATGACCCCCTTGTCTAGGCTGTGGGATAATCTCCCTCTCCTTAACATATGGGATGACCCGTGTCTAGGCTCCCTCTACATAGTATATGTGATGACCCCCGTGTCTAGGCTCACTCTCCATAGCATATACCTGGTTACCTGGAGGTTATTCCGGGGATCAACGCCCCCGCGGCCCAGTCCATGACCAGGCCTCCCGATGGATCAGGACCTGATCAACTAGGCTGTTACTGCTGGCCGCACGCAGTCCAACGTACGAGCCACAGCCCGGCTGATCCGGCACTGACTTTAGGTATCTGTCCAGCTCTCTCTTGAAGGCAGCCAGCGGTTTATTGGCAATTCCCCTAATGCTTGATGGGAGGCTGTTGAACAGTTTTGGGCCCCGGACACTTATGGTGTTTTCCCTTAGTGTACCAATGGCGCCCCTACTTTTTATTGGGGTCATTTTGCATCGCCTGTCCAGTCTTTTACTTTCGTAGGTAGTGATTTCTGTGTGCAGATTTGGGACCATTCCTTCCAAGATTTTCCAAGTGTAGATTATGATATATGTCTCTCTCCTGCGTTCCAGGGAGTGCAAGTCAAGTGCTTCCAAGTGTTCCCAGTAGTTAAGGTGCTTGACAGAATTTATACGTGCAGTAAAGGATCTCTGTACACTCTCTAGATCTGCGATTTCACCTGCTTTATATGGGATGACCCCCGTGTCTAGGCTCCCTCTACATAGCATATGGGATGACCCCTGTGTCTAGGCTCCCTCTCCATAGTATATGGGATGACCCCTGTGTCTAGGCTCCCTCTCCATAGTATATGGGATGACCCCTGTGTCTAGGCTCCCTCTCCATAGTATATGGGATGACCCCTGTGTCTAGGCTCCCTCTCCATAGTATATGGGATGACCCCTGTGTCTAGGCTCCCTCTCCATAGTATATGGGATGACCCCTGTGTCTAGGCTCCCTCTGCATAGTATATGGGATGACCCCTGTGTCTAGGCTCCCTCTGCATAGTATATGGGATGACCCCTGTGTCTAGGCTCCCTCTCCATAGTATATGGGATGACCCCTGTGTCTAGGCTCCCTCTACATAGTATATGGGATGACCCCTGTGTCTAGGCTCCCTCTCCATAGTATATGGGATGACCCCTGTGTCTAGGCTCCCTCTACATAGTATATGGGATGACCCCTGTGTCTAGGCTCCCTCTCCATAGCATATGGGATGACCCCTGTGTCTAGGCTCCCTCTATAGCATATGGGATGACCCCTGTGTCTAGGCTCCCTCTCCATAGCATATGGGATGACCCCTGTGTCTAGGCTCCCTCTCCATAGTATATGGGATGACCCCTGTGTCTAGGCTCCCTCTCCATAGCATATGGGATGACCCCTGTGTCTAGGCTCCCTCTCCATAGCATATGGGATGACCCCTGTGTCTAGGCTCCCTCTCCATAGCAGACATAACACATGAAAGGTGTTTGTTGCACTTCATAATAAACACAGAGTTCCATGAGTGTGTCTCTGGCAGTGTACATAGGGAGCACAGTGTATATGGGGACAGCATAAGTGATCACGTTAATTGTATTTACAGAGTTCAGCGGTATTAGTGTTATATCAGTAATTCTGGAGATATTAACAAATTTGAGTCTCTGTCCCAAAAAATCATTCAGATTGTGGACCCTTGGTCTGAGTAACAGCTCACTTAACACTGTTTTACATTGACACTCCAATATCCCTCTCATTTCTTTGCTGTTGATAGTGTAAAAGTTCCATCTTATTTAAACAAGGGCACAATACTGGTTGTGGTTTTTTATTTTTATTGTGTGTGAGATAATTATTTTGATTTTATATTCTTCAATTGGTTTTGGCTCTATATTTTGTCGACTCCTTGATACCTTCACTTTGAGCTAGTAACTTATATTTCTGCATTAGCTTAGGTAAAGCTAGGTTAGGATAGGATAAGTAAGGTTAGGTAAGGTTAGGTAAGGTTAGGTTAGGTAAGGTTAGGTTAGGTAAGGTTAGGTTAGGTTAGGTTAGGTTAGGTTAGGTTAGGTAAGGTTAGGTAAGGTTAGGTTAGGTAAGGTTAGGTTAGGTAAGGTTAGGTAAGGTTAGGTTAGGTAAGGTTAGGTTAGTTAAGGTTAGGTTAGTTAAGGTTAGGTTAGGTTAGGTTAGGTTAGGTTAGGTAAGGTTTGTCAGGAAACAGGACAAGTGTTTCCTGACGTGGGGTCTTAGTCATATGATGACCCACAAGTAGAGCTTTTGGTCATTGCTTCCCTTCCCTCCTTCCTTCCCTCCTTCCTTCCCTCCTTCCTTCCCTCCTTCCTTCCCTCCTTCCTTCCCTCCTTCCTTACCTCCTTCCTTACCTCCTTCCTTACCTCCTTCCTTACCTCCTTCCTTACCTCCTTCCTTACCTCCTTCCTTACCTCCTTCCTTACCTCCTTCCTTACCTCCTTCCTTACCTCCTTCCTTACCTCCTTCCTTACCTCCTTCCTTCCCTCCTTCCTTACTTCCTTCCTTACCTCCTTCCTTCCTTACCTCCTTCCTTACCTCCTTCCTTCCTTACCTCCTTCCCTCCTTCCTTCCTTCCCTCCTTCCTTCCTTCAGACAAGGTAGCATCTTTTAGATGTAATTCTTTGCCTTCCACTGTAGCTGTGGTGGATATGTGGGCCACCAACAGCAACAACCTGGTTAACCTGGCTAGCACCAGACGAGCCGGGCTGTGGCTCGTACGTTGGACTACGTGCAGCCAGCAGTAACAACCTAGTTGATCAGGCCCTGATCCATCGGGAGGCCTGGTCATGGACCGGGCCGCGGGGGCGTTGATCCCCGGAATAACCTCCAGGTATCCAGGCCCATGGCTGGGCTCTGGGAGTAGAAATAACTCAAGGAACTCAAAGGTATATTGAGTATACTTTCTCACTCAGTCTATGTCTGTCTCTGCTTCTCTCTCTCTCGTAACACGTCTGTTGAATGAACAATGGTAAATGTTTTTTTTTCTTATACACCTTTAACAGTCACCTAACAATGTAGAGTAAATAATTGAAAGTTGTGATCAGAGCGAGAGACCTTAAATTCAGTTGGGAAGGTAGGCCTATTGCCTGGGGAAGAACATTGGATAGGCCTACTGAAAAGATTTTTTTTTGTAGCTGCCTCTTCCATAACCCTCATGTACTTTATCCTTCCATTTTTTCCTCTTTGCCTTTCTCCCTCTTTATTACCTCTTTCACCATTATAAATACAGGACTACAAATCAACTCTTGATAAACTTGGAACAATATATAATGCATAATTTCATGCATTGGGCAGGGAGGTATAACATCTTCTAGGAGTGAGGAAGAGCCAGGTGTGTGTGTGTGTGTGTGTGTGTGTGTGTGTGTGTGTGTGTGTACTCGCCTATTTGTGGTTGCAGGGGTCGAGTCTTAGCTCCTGTGTGTGTGTGTGTGTGTGTGTGTGTGTGTGTGTGTGTGTGTGTGTGTGTGTGTGTGTGTGTGTGTGTGTGTGTGTGTGTGTGTGTGTACTCGCCTATTTGTGGTTGCAGGGGTCGAGTCTTAGCTCCTGTGTGTGTGTGTGTGTGTGTGTGTGTGTGTGTGTGTGTGTGTGTGTGTGTGTGTGTGTGTGTGTGTGTGTGTGTGTGAGCGCGTGCGCAGGGAGGTATAACATCTTCTAGAAGTAAGGAAGAGCCAGGTGTGTGTGTGTGTGTGTGTGTGTGTGTGTGTGTGTGTGTGTGTGTGTGTGTGTGTGTGTGTGTGCAGCGAGGTGTGTGAGGCTGTTCGAATGTGGGGGAGGTGTGCGAGGATGTGCAAGTGTAAGGGAGGTGTGTGAGGCTGTTCGAGTGAGGGGGAAGTGTGCGAGGCTGTGCAAGTGTAGGGGAGGTGTGCGAGGCTGTGCAAGTGTAGGGGAGGTGTGTGAGGCTGTTCGAGTGTGGGGGAGGTGTGCGAGGCTGTGCAAGTGTAGGGGAGGTGTGTGAGGCTGTTCGAGTGTGGGGGAGGTGTGCGAGGCTGTGCAAGTGTAGGGGAGGTCTGTGAGGCTGTTCGAGTGTGGGGGAGGTGTGCGAGGCTGTGCAAGTGTAGGGGAGGCGTTTGAGCTTGTGCAAGTGTGGGGGAGGTGCATGAGGCTGTCAGTAGAATAAAAGGGGGTACAGCAGCCGGGATTGATGGGATAAAGATAGAAATGTTAAAAGCAGGTGGAGATGTAATTTTGGAGTGGTTGGTGCTTTTATTTAATAAATGTATGGAAGAGGGTAAGGTACCTAGGGATTGGCAGAGAGCATGCATAGTTCCTCTGTATAAAGGCAAAGGGGGACATAGTGTAAAAATTATGGGGGAATAAGCCTGTTGAGTATACCTGGTGAAGTGTATGGTAGAGTTGTTATTATTGAAAGAATTAATTGTAAGACAGAGCAGGATAGCAGATGAACAAGGAGGCTTTAGGAAGGGTAGGGGGTGTGTAGACTAAGTAGTTAGATAATGTTAAGGAAGTTTTTGTTGCATTTATGGGCAAAAAAAAGGACAAAGAGGTTTTTGTGGCATTTATGTATTTGAAAAAGGCGTATGATAGGGTGAATAGGGGGGCAATGTGGCAGATGTTGCAAAAGTACAGTGCCTGCACCCTGAATGAGGGGTGGAGATGTGTTGTAGTTTTGAACTGTAGTATTGGCACACCTCTGGCAAGACAGTGATGATGAAGTGTTTCTTCTTTTTCTGGTTAGTGTGTAAAAAAATATAACTCGATTTAGGAAACTATTTAAATGAGAAAAATAAATTTAGATTTAAAAAGGGATTTGAGTTTTTTTTTTTACATTAGTTGGCACTAGGAAGTTGGTGGCACTAACAGCCTTGAACAGTAGTAGTGGACTAGTGATGGTGATGGTGGTGGTGATGGTAGTGGAGTCAGCTGTCTGATGACAATGTCAGCTGTTGCTGGTCTAACCTTCAGCCAGATCCTTCATTCTTGTCAAATTCACTTCCCTCGAGGCTATCTACCTCCCCTCATCTACCCTTCTCTGCTTGCTATCTACCCCCCTCTCATCTACCCTTCTCTGCTTGCTATCTACCCCCCTCTCATCTACCCTTCTCTGCTTGCTATCTACCTCCCCTCATCTACCCTTCTCTGCTTGCTATCTACCCCCCTCTCATCTACCCTTCTCTGCTTGCTATCTACCCCTCTGCTTGCTATCTATATCCCCCCCCCCCCATTTCCATCATATCTCCCCTTTCCTGATATCTTCATAATATTCAGTTGCCAGGTTATAGTTTGCACACTGCCATAACATGCTGGAGTGAGAGATGCAGGAAGTGTAAAATAAACCCAGATAAAAGCAGGGGCACTCTGGGCACAATAAGAGAACATTGTAAAGATACATGGACCAAGACTCTTCAACTGCCACCAGCAGATGTGGGAAATATTTTCACAGTGAAAGTAGAACAGGGCAGTACTTGATCATCTAGGCTGTGATAATGAGGCATGCAGGTTGCTACAAGCAACAACCTGTTTGATCAGACAGTAAGGAAGCCTAAGGTACAGGAACCCTCTAAAGTCTAAAGTAACCTCAGGTTAGGTAAATTAGAACAAATTAGGCCAGGCTCAGTTAGAATTGAAGATACATTTACTTAATTCATTAATCCTGTGATTGATCTTGCAGGTCCGTGGGCGCTGGGCAGGCAGACCAAACCTGGACCTGATAGCCAAGAAGTGTAACCTGGGCGACTGGTTCCTCATTTACCACCTCGGTCGCAACATGGAGCCCATGGTGTATGGAGAGTTCCTCAAGGAGTTCGCCAAGGAGCTGGAGAACTCAGTGTCGACACTTGAAAGAAAGCCTATGTTAGTGGGGAGTTAGACTGAAGGTGTGGTGTGTATTTTTGTCTAACTCATAAAATTGTAATAGTCGTGTGTCGCATAGCGACAGGGATGCATTCTAAGGAATGTGTTGTTGGGCGATTTTGTCATTGTGTGAACATCACGAGTATTTACACACCCCTATATGGTACAGCCTACTACACACCTAGGCTAGATGGTGCAGCCTACTACACACCTAGGCTAGATAATATAGCCTACTACACACCTAGGCTAGATGGTGTAGCCTACTACACACTTAGGCTAGATGGTATAGCCTACTACATACCTAGGCTAGATGGTATAGCCTACTACACAGTTAGGCTAGATGGTATAGCCTACTACATACCTAGGCTACATGTACAGTGTGTTACTGTACTGAATTCTATGGACATTTTTTTTTCATCATAGATTTGCTTGTACTGACAAGATGAATGAGGCTGCTGCCAGCGTAACTCCCCATACTGTTTTACAGCAAACATTTTTTTTTTATAAGTAGAAAAAGTAGACTAGAATAATGAAAAGTATGTATTAAATATTTGTTTATACTTGTTTATTATCATTAGCAAGTATTATGTACTGTACGTAATTGTATGTGCTATACTTTCATATGGATGGCAGCTTATGGGACCACAGTTGTATATACAGTCCATCATTGATTGAAATGTTATGCTGCACATGACTGTAACACTATTGCACACAAATTGCAGAACGGATGGGGGCGAGTGAGGTTCAGGACTTGCCGTGGGTCAAGTCGCACCCACCCCGTACACCCACTGTACTTTCTATCATTATTCTAGAATGTACTTTTTCTACTTGTAAAAAGAAAGTTTGCTGTAAAACAGTATGGGGTGTTAGGCCGGCAGCAGCCTCGTGCATCACTTGTTTACCACATAGCTTGACGGCATCATTTTCCTTTGTGCTTGGTTTAATCTCATGTTTTGTTCATCGTGGCCTCTTAGGTTTGTAGCCTAGGGGCAATAAGCTATATCATACAGCCTAGAGTAGACTATACCATCTACCTAGGAGCAACAGGCTATACCATACAGCCTATGCTATGCTATCTACCTAGGGGCAATAGGCTATACCTTACAGCTTAGGTATGTAGGTTATACCATCTACCTAGGAGCAACAGGCTATACCATACAGCCTAGGTGTGTAGTAGGCTATACCATTTAGGTTTGTGTAAGTACACTGACTTTCGCACAATAATAAAATTGCCTAACGATACTCTATATTGTCACTAGCACTGACCTTGGACATCCCATTCTCTCACAAGATGCCAACTAACTTTACCTTGGCTAGCTGCAAGTTAGCAGTCTGCTAATTATGCTAATTTCTCCACACATTAATTTAAATTTCTGTAAATTTTGAGTCCCTATATAAGAAAAAAATCAAGAACCATTCTCTACAAATTTACCTTAGTCTGGCAGTATTTAAGAACATAAGAAAGAAGGAACACTGCAGCAGGCCTACTGGCCCATGCGAGGCAGGTCCAATTCTCCCACCGGCTTAAGCCAATACCTTAACCGTGTTACAATGACTCGTGAACTCAGATTGTGGACAGCATTGATTCTCTGAGCATTTAAAAGCAATAAAATGGTATTTATGTTATGCTGAATTTATTCACTTCAAATTTTTAGCATATTCAGGAAATTGTTGCATTTTACAGTAATGTGAAATTCAGTGTGTGCGGGCGCTTGTGTATGTGTACTCACCTAGTTATGGTTGCAAGGGTTGTTGAGTCATAGCTCCTGGTATGTGTGTGCTTGTGTGTACTCTCCTAATTGTGGTTGCAGGGATTGTGTGCACGTATGTGTGTGTGTGTACTCGCCTAGTTGTACTCGCCTAGTTGTACTCGCCTAGTTGTTCTCGCCTAGTTGTTCTCGCCTAGTTGTACTCGCCTAGTTGTACTCGCCTAGTTGTACTCGCTTAGTTGTACTCGCCTAGTTGTACTCGCCTAGTTGTACTCACCTAGTTGAGGTTGCAGGGGTTGAGTCCAAGCTCCTGGCCCTGCCTCTTCACTGATCGCTACTAGGTCACTCTCCCTGAACCATGAGCTTTATCATAACTCTGCTTAAAGCTATGTATGGATCCTGCCTCCACTACATCGCTTCCCAAACTATTCCACTTGCTGACTACTCTGTGGCTGAAGAAATACTTCCTAACATCCCTGTGATTCATCTGTGTCTTCAACTTCCAACTGTGTCCCCTTGTTACTGTGTCCAATCTCTGGAACATCCTGTCTTTGTCCACCTTGTCAATTCCTCTCATTATTTTGTATGTCGTTATCATGTCCCCCCTATCTCTCCTGTCCTTCAGTGTCGTCAGGTTGATTTCCCTTAACCTCTCCTTGTAGGACATACCTCTTAGCTCTGGGACTAGTCTTGTTGCAAACCTTTGCACTTTCTCTAGTTTCTTTACGTGCTTGGCTAGGTGTGGGTTCCAAACTGGTGCCGCATACTCCAATATGGGCCTAACGTACACGGTGTACAGGGTCCTGAATGATTCCTTATTAAGATGTAAGATGTCGGAATGCTGTTCTGAGGTTTGTGTGTGTGTGTGTGTGTGTGTGTGTGTGTGTGTGTGTGTGTGTGTGTGTGTGTGTGTGTGTGTGTGTGTGTGTGTGTGTGCGTGCATGCCTACTTGTGTGCACGTTTATTTTCTTCACAATATGTGACTTTGACACACGAGAGTCCAAGGATAACATTTAGTCGCAATACAATATTTAAGTTGATCTGTAGTGATACTGTATTGGTACCTGTATACAGGTAATATTCATATATTATCTGAAGTGCGATTACATTACCACAGGTAATTACCTGTGGTAATTACCACAGTATACCACAGTGGTAATTACCACAGTATACCACAGTGGTAATTACCACAGTATACCACAGTGGTAATTACCACAGTATACCACAGTGGTAATTACCACAGTATACCACAGTGGTAATTACCACAGTATACCACAGTGGTAATTACCACAGTATACCACAGTGGTAATTACCACAGTATACCACAGTGGTAATTACCACAGTATACCACAGTGGTAATTACCACAGTATACCACAGTGGTAATTACCACAGTATACCACAGTGGTAATTACCACAGTATACCACAGTGGTAATTACCACAGTATACCACAGTGGTAATCACCACAGTATGTTACAGGTAATTCTTGTTATATAATTTTTCAATGAACTCTCAGTTTGTACATTGATACATTTTGATAATTGCAAGTATTTTGCTAAATAGTTTATGCAGTGTCATACATATGTATGATGTATGTAGATGTATGTTTGACTGGAACAAGTTACTTTACTGCCACTCAGTCTGTGATTGAAGGTCCCATGTGGGATAGTAAATGAGAGGTAGTTTGGTAGATAGTAACCACTCAGGGTAGTTCTACCCTCCTGTCGTATGAATGTGTAGTGGAAGCTTGTTAAAAGTTTTGCACTCTGGCAGTTGGTTAGCAACCACTAGGGAGGTACCATCTTAGATGAGTGCAAAATGGAAGCCTGTTAAAAGTTTTGCACTCTGACAGGGTCACTGACCTTGTCTTTGTCTCATAAACACTTAAAATGGCAGGTTTCTCTTACAAACTTCTACTAATACTCAATATATACCACCTTCCAGTGTTTTTTTTTCTTTTTTGGACTATTTGGGAGGCCTGGTCTGAGACCAGGCCTCCCAAATACACACTGTAGTCAAAAGTCAAGGCCTGGCCTGAGACCAGGCCTTGAACACTGAATCTCCAAACAAATACGAATGCATTCTCACTTGCATTTGTTAGAATTAAGAATCGGTATTGTACCATGCTAAGTAAGTATGATTGCGCTCTCTTATAGTTTGTAGAAAATCATGGTGGATAGTATTGTGCCATGAGATAGTCAACTACAGGTGCTCCTCGCTGTACGATGGTTCACGGTGGTGCGATAGTGATGCACATTCAATACTGCACATTTATTGATAGGATAAACTTGTATTCATTTATTAATTTTTTGTATATTTACTTAGTGACATTTATTTATTTATATTCATATTCGACTAGTGATGTTTTCAACTTTCGATGGATTCTTAAGAACTTGACCCCATTGTAAGTTAAGGAGTGCCTGTAGTGTAGTGTTTCTCAGCTACTGTCCTACACTACCCACCTACTGGCATTCACCAAAGGAACAATGGAAGTACAATAAGTCATCAACTCGCAAAACCATTGAGAATTGTCTCTATTGTGTACAATAAATCATTTTTGTGTATAATATTATGCACAATACTGGAGGTCCCCATTGTGTTCATAAGTTGAAGACTTAATGTAATGTGACTATTATGCATGGGGTCCCCAGTGTGTTTGTAAGTTGAGGACTTTTTGTATACACAGCCCACATGTAGGAGAAAGAAACTAAGTTTCAGTCCAACTTGAACTATTAATTAGCCGTGTGGCTAGTTAATGGTCCCCGTTGAACCGAAACGTTCTCCTCTGTGCGGGTTATTTGTGTATTGTTCCAGTCACGGCATTGTGACTTTGTATTTAGGGACGGGGAAGGGATAGACCTTGCCCTTCTGGATCTAGCAAAGTAAATTTAAGTTACATATTTATAAGCATTTAGAAAGACAGATTCCCATCATGATAGACATCAGTTATAATTGTTATAGTTATTATAATTGTTATAATTGTACCCATTACTCATTTTAAATTGGTGAAGTTAGAGAATATTTCACTTTTCCTCTTTAACAAACAAGTGTTTATTTCTTCGCATCGACTGAATGAGCCTTAAATCCTTCAACAAAAACAATGGAAATTTTTTTTTTATTTCTCAAAAATTTTAATACAAAATACTGGAACAGCTTTGAAGAAAAACAAATCCGGTGTTTCCTCCCTCAGTGTATTACTTCTCAGAGGCCGTGGGTCACCCACACCTGCACCTGGTGTGGACCCTGTTTATAAAGTCTTTCACTAATTATACGAGGCCAATAATTAAGAGGTTAGAGAATTGTTAAAATTCTAAAGTCATGTTTTCTTGCATTTAGACAATTGACAAAATTCTAAAGTGACATTTTATCACATTTAGATAATTGACAAAAATCTAGAGTAACATTTCCTCGCATTTAGATTATGAATGCTTTTCCATAACCCCCATGCGATTGTTTAGTGTTTTACCATGAGTGTAGTAATTAAGTTGATCTTTAAACTGAACACAAGCTAGAACACTGAAGCAGTGTAGTAAAATTGCAATTTATGGAAATAACTCGTAAAATCGCAATAACATGATTACAAACAAGCCAAGGAACGGGTGGAGTTTGAAGGCATGGCCTGCGAGTCCTGAAATCCAGGCCTTTAGTTTTACGGCTTGCCATTGGTTCAAACCCCCCCACAAGTTCTGTGGTTTGAACACACTGACAGCTGCTAAGGCTCCTGTCATAATCTCGGAAAATTCAATGTTTACTCTGTCACTGATGATGGTTCCAAGTCATAATGAAATACAGTAAGTCCTGTACTTACAAACACATTAAGGTCCTCCTGAATTGTGTATAATGTTCATAATACAGGAAGTCTTCAACTTAGGAACATGTTGGAGACTGTCTTGTGTACAGTGGACCCCCGGTTAACGATATTTTTTCATTCCAGAAGTATGTTCAGGTGCCAGTACTGACCGAATTTGTTCCCATAAGGAATATTGTGAAGTAGATTAGTCCATTTCAGACCCCCAAACATACACGTACAAACGCACTTACATAAATACACTTACATAATTGGTCGCATTGGGAGGTGATCGTTATGCGGGGGTCCACTGTATAATGATATAACAATATTATGCACAATGATACACACAATTCCGAAGATTTTCAACATGTTTATAATAATGTGCTGATTTTTTTTTTAGCAGGATGAGTTGGAGGATGAGTTGGGAACGTTGATGATAATGATTATTAATGGTAGTAAATAACCCACATAGACAAGAAAACGACAAAAATAGTCTTCTGAGGAACAAGTCATAGTACCGTTGCTGGGACAGTTCAGATTTAAATTTTTATTTTTGTGATACAAGTATAATATAGTTTACATTTAATAAAAGATTGTTAAGCACAAAAAATCAGGAACATGAAGTGTATTTCAAGGAAGATGTCCTCTTCAGCAGGTCTACTGAAGAGGACCCAAAAGGTCAAAATTTGTGGGTTATTTCTTCTCATTATACATTGATACATCAATATTAATGATGTCTGACCCTGCCTTCAAGGCTGTGCCAATACTAGTGCCTTAAGTTAACACACACACACTCCCAGACACACTTTATATTGCATTTATCCAGAAGTTTGTAGTGTTGAATGTTAGAGATCATGATACAGCAGGGGTCAGTGTCTCCTGCAGTGGTGTGATCAGTATCACTAAGTCTTATAGTACTGTATTGCTGAGTTAGCGACATGATCAGTATTGCTCATTTGTCAAGGTTAATTATTTAAGTACAGGAGGACCCCATTTGTCGAGGTTAATTATTTAAGTACAGGAGGACCCCATTTGTCGAGGTTAATTATTTAAGTACAGGAGGACCCCATTTGTCGAGGTTAATTATTTAAGTACAGGAGGACCCCATTTGTCGAGGTTAATTATTTAAGTACAGGAGGACCCCATTTCTCCAGCAGGTTGTTGACTACTGCTGTCGAGCAAAACATGACCTTTTTTCACTTTCAAATTCATATAAAAGTCTGATAACATATTTACACTATAAAGAACGAAGATAATACTGTGACTGGAACAATACACAAATAACCCACATAATAGGAGAAAGGAACTTGTGATGTTTTGGTACAACTTGGACCATTTACAAGTCACACTAACACGAGATTGAGGAGTCAGTATGTATAGGTGAGGGTGACAGGGAAGGGACCAAGAGATAGAAAAAGTAGTGGTGGCAGTAGTAATGCTGGTAGAAGCTTGCACTACCAGCATTACCACTACAGTGGAACCTCAGTACTTGAACAACTCTCTACTCAAACAAAGCTTAGCACTCGACCAAACAAACACAACATACCAGAACTTCTCTGTAAACCATTTCGTGTTTCTTCACATTTTTTGGTTATTTTTTATATTTGTTTAACTCTTAAGCTGTCCAAACATAGATCTACGTTCACATGCGTAGTGCTCCAAAAGTAGATCTTCATTTTTTACATATTTTCAGATATAACAAAAAAAAAAAAAAGATCAGAGTTTTTTACACGCTTTCAAATATGTATATATATATATATAAAAATTACGTTTTTTTACATATGTACTTTCAAATGTTGAAAAAAATGTAGATCTACGTTTGGACAGTTTAAGGGTTAAGTAAGTCACTATGGGGCCTACAAAGATTAATGATAACAGTCAACCGAAAAGAAAATTGGTTGGGAAGAACTTGTTCAATACTCGAACGGATTGCCACTCGAACAGCCTTCTGGAATGAATTAAGTTGAGTACAGAGGTTCCACTGTACAAGCATTACCACTACCACCACCACTATTTCTCTCTCTTGGCACTATCCCTGTCCCCCTCGTCTGTATATACAGTCTCCCTCTCATGTGTTACTAATAGTGAAATATTGGTTATAATTGTGATTTTTAAAGAAGTGGACCAGTAAGCCAGTGGAAGGCCTTGGTCAGATGACCAAAAGGTCCAGCTGTGGGTCATCACATGACTAAGATCCTATCATACCTCTTATCTTTCTCTCTATCTCTCTATCTCTTTTTGGGTTATTTGTGTAATGTTTACACCATCATATATTAAGTCAGCAATAGAACTAGGCCTAAAAAAGAATACATATACAGTACACACATTACTTACCTTAAAATATTTTCATCCTTAGCTTATAGTGTAGAAACATTGGACGTGTTTCTTTGCACCTGTTGTCTATGTTCCCCATCAGTAAAATGGGTACCAGGGTGTTAGTCGACTGGTGTAGGTCGCATCCTGGGTGTTAGTCGACTGGTGTGGGTCGCATCCTGGGTGTTAGTCGACTGGTGTGGGTCGCATCCTGGGTGTTAGTGGACTGGTGTGGGTCGCATCCTGGGTATTAGTCGACTGGTGTGGGTCGCATCCTGGGTGTTAGTCGACTGGTGTGGGTCGCATCCTGGGTGTTAGTCGACTGGTGTGGGTCGCATCCTGGGACACTGACCTAAGGAGGCCTGGTCACAGACCGGGCCGCGGGGGCGTTGACCCCCAGAACTCTCTCCAGATAAACTCTCCAGATAGTGAGTGATGAATATATTTATTGTAGGAAGTCTGAATAAATGACAACTGACTATAATTGAAAACCACTTCATTAGCAGAATGCTGTACAGCAAAGTGTTGTAAAGTGGGGCCCTCCTGTATTGTGGAAGTTACTATTATTTTAGTATAAGAGGAGAACTAGAGGTCTCTTAAGTATCCTTACTCTTATAAAATCTACATTTATGACAATAAATTATGCCATATTTTTTGCATTAATTTTTTTAATCCTATGCATGTGTAATAACTTATTTGTAGTTACAGCATCCGAGCTATGATCATGGTGGGGATGTTTGCATTTTTTTGAACTGTAGTATCGGCACCCTTCTGGCAAGACAGTGGTGGAGTGAGTGATGGTTAGTGTTTCTTCTTTCCTAGCTTGCCTTGCCTTGGTGGGAGATGGCCGGTGTGTTTGAGAAAAACAAAATTATTTTTTTACAAATTTTCAATGATTGTATCACTATATCGTCTCTTAATTCGTTGCAGCATTCATCCATTGTTTACGAAGATAATTAACATATCTTTGGCTTCACTTTCTCTTCGATGTACAACCGTATCTGCTTGTCCCTGTTGCAGGTACAGTATCAAGACATCTTGATCTTGTCTCAAGTCCTCGTATGACCCTGTTTGTGGTTATGTAATTATGGGGTTATGTAGCTATGCAGTTTTTATGTAGTTATGTGGTTGTATTATGTAGTTATGGGGTTATGTGGTTGTATTGTGTAGTTATGGGGTTAGGTGGTTAACATGTCTCTTCTTTTGTAGGCAGTTTGACAGTTTTCGGACTTTCCTCGCAACTTGTGTATTGCCTCGTAACTTACATTATTTCCTCAAAACTATTATATTCTCCATGGGGAAGTGGAACAGAATTCTTCCTCCATAAGCCATGTGTGTTGTAAGAGGCGACTAGAATGCCAGGAGCAAGGTGTTAATAACCCTTTTTCCTGTATACATTACTAAACTTAAAAATTAAAGAGAGACTTTTGTTTTTCTTTTCGGGTCACCCTGCCTTGGTGGGATGCAGCTGGTTTGTTGGAAGAACTACTACTATTGTATGTTTCCTCACATCTGTTTCCTTATAACTCGTAACATTTTTTATGTACCTTCTGTAACTTGTCAATGTTTTTCAGGTAATGTTTTCAGGTAATGTTTTCAGGTAATGTTTTTCAGGTAATGTTTTTCAGGTAATGTTTTTCAGGTAATGTTTTTCAGGTAATGTTTTTCAGGTAATGTTTTTCAGGTAAATGACACTAAAACTGCTGCATATTCCAATTTTGGATGAACATATGTTGTAAATGACCTCTTTGCTGTTTCTCCATTCTTGTATTATGTGCTCTCTGAAAAGGACAAAATAAATATTTTGTATACGGTGGACCCCCGGATAACGATATTATTTCAATCCAGAAGTCTGTTTGGGTGCCGTTATGGACCGAATTTGTTCCCATAAGAGATATTGTGAATTAGATTAGTCCGTTTCAGACCCCCACAAATACACCTACAAAAGCACTTACAAAAATACACTTACATAATTGGTCGAGTTGGGAGCTGATCGTTATGCGGGGGTCCACTGTATTTTGCTTTTTCATGTAATTTTATACTGCTGATGTTTTCATTAATAGCTAAAATGAAAATTTCATGTTTCATATTATTTGACTTGTATTATTAGCTTATATATGTAAATAGGATGTAACAGCTACACCTCTCATTGTGCTTGTTGGAGAGAGTTGATTAGCTGTATACACTGCAGATTACCTGCTCGCTTGTTTTGCGGTTCATGTCAGGCTCGTGCTGGTACCCAACCTGATGTTGGATCTGCAGGCCCTACGTCCCTCTCTTTCTCTCTCTCTCCTCGTTGAGGAAACTTCTCTCTGTTCTGTTCTGTTTTGTTTGGGAGAATGCTGTTCTCAGTTCAAGTTATCTATACTGTTTTGGTTAATGTCTTTGTTGGTGAGCCAGGACATATCTCATAACTATGTGCAACTCTGTTCAAAGCATTATTTAGACTTAGTGATATTTGATGTTTTCAGAAGTTGTGTGTCGTGGAGATGCACTAGATCTCTGGTCTCTAGTTCAACTCTCGACTTACTTTGTTTTGACATTTGCACATTGTTGTATTCAGGAAACTGGAATTGCTGAACTCATTTTCAGTAATAAGGGAGTTTTATGTCCTTGGTGTAGGATTTGTTGAAGGTCCACAGTTAGGGTCGTTTTTGGTCTCCATAATTCCTTGCCTGACGCTGTGCTGTTATCTGCTGCTTCCAGTATTATTGCTGTTTGGTGAATGTGTCATCACATTGTTCAAGCAGGCTGTTTCATTGCCTTGATGGTCTAGAAGTTAGCTTATTTAGGGACTTGTTGTAAGTCACGTAAGTCTAAGTTGAGTCAATCTGAGCACATACCGAGCACTAACACATAAACAATATTACTCTTGTATTTGAGTAAATCTCATCATAGCAATGTACCAGACAGTACATATTAATAGTACAGTCTTATTAACCCCTTGACTGTCACAACCCCAAATCCTGAGGTGTCGCAAAATATAAAAAAAAAAAAAACTATTTTTTTTCTTATGAAATGATAGAGAATCTTTTCCAGATTGTAATGACACCAAAAGAACGAAATTTGATGGGAAATTGACGGAATTATGCTCTCGCGAAGTTAGCGACCGCGGCGATATTTACGAATCGGCGATTTCACCCACTTTGAGCCCTATTTTCGGCTAATTCCATTGTTCCAGTTGACCAAACTCATAGCTATTTCTTTAGAACCCCATTTTTTCTATCAATTGAGTACAAGAAACTGCCCATTTACCGATTTCAACTACCCAATAACGTGGTCAGAAATTTGCAATTTGGCCAATTTTGCGAAAATTAAAAAATATGACAATTTCAAAATAAGGTCCAGAATGAACAATGCAGACATTCCTGGCTCTAAAATAACATTTTCTTTGTTCATCAGTCATGTCTCCAGGCCCCTCTGATATTACTCTTGCTTTCTATTTTGAATTTTTATTCAAACAAAAAATAGAAGATTTACTGTTAAGCAGACTACTGCAATACTGTAATAATTGTATAAATAATGTCAACCCATTCATGACTGCATATTAGTATGGCTGCTTGGACATTTATTGGACAATGACATCATTTATTTACTTTTGAACATCGGCAAAAATCAAACGTCTCCCTAATTTGAGCTCCATTTCTAGGTTCTTTTTATAGTAAAACCAATCAAAATCACCTCTATTTCTATAATATGTTTTCCATTCTATCAAATGAGACCAAGAAAACGAGAATAAAACCATAAATACTATACGAAAATAGACCACCATTCGGCATTTTCATTAAAAAAAAAAAAAACTGAGTTTTTTTTCTCATTATGCACTGTGTGCTGCAGGATTTTTTTATATGGTGCACACTGATCACACAGACCCATTCTCTCACATGTGGGCCTACCCGCTTTCTCCTGCTTGATTTGAAGCCTCTAGAATTTGAGTATATATACGTCAAAAACGGTGGCTCGTAAGACGTATATATACGACCGAAACAGTCAAAGGGTTAAACGTGCACATAGTACCATATGATTATATGTACAGAATAACTATGATATATAAGTATAACAAGTTATCCTCCAAGAGTTGTGTACAAATTCAAATAAAAGTTTATTGCTCGGCACATTGTACAATGTGTGATTTACATGTTAAGAAATATTGTTATATACAAAGAAAGCCACTAAGTAAGCAAGTTTATTCAGGTATACACAATACAGTTACATAGATTATCATGCATAGCAGCGTATGTGTAGAGAACCTGGGATAACTTAAAAAAAAAGTCAGTGACTTATTTCCGTTGGGGTCCTTTTAATACCTTATTATTGTACAATCTAGGAGATGATGATATACTATAAATGATATATATTAGGAATAAGGTAAATAAGAGTTATTTACATCTACATGTTTGTTAGGTAATAAAATAAAAAATTCTCCTGCCTTTGTGCCACAACATTCATTAGGTACCTTCTTGAACTGGTTCATGCTATGACTGGCTTTGACATGTGCAGGCAGTCTGTTCCATTCCTTTATTGCCATACAGTAGATGTTGTTTGAAGCCTGGCCACTGACTGTGGGTACTACAAAGTTGTGCTCTCTCCCCCTAGTACTATGATTGCTTTGGTTCCCAACCTTGACAAGATTGACAGCAAGATATTCTGGACACTGTTTGTGAGCAATTTTATGAACATGATTTAGCTTCAGTTGTTTTACTCTGTCTTCAACATTCAGTATATCCAACTGCTGTAATTCATCCTGGCCTACATGTTCTCTTGGTCCCAGCCCCAGGATGAATCTTACGATTTTGTTCTGGGTGATTTGCAGTCTATCTTTGTTTTTTTTGTCAAGGCAGAGTACCAGGAAGAGCAAGCGTAGTCCATATGACATTGTATAAGGGCTAGACATAGGGTCCTGCAAGCCTCAGTAGGTAGACACTGTGCTTGTCTGTAGAGGAACTTCAGTCTGGCATTCGCTTTCTTTCCTACACTGTTCTCTATCAGTTCTCCTGACATGCATGGGTCAGAGGGGATTCCCAGATATTTTACTGAGGAAACTGAAGTGATGGGTTCCCCATTACACTGGACATTAAAATTATTTACCCTTCTTGGTTTGTTTTGTGCCAAAGAGTACGGCTTCCATTTTCCCGAGGTGTAACAATAGTTTGTTGTCTACTAACATTTGCTGCAGGACTCCAGTTCTAGTGTTAATACATAAGCTATATCTTGTGGATCTTTACCTGACACTAACAGAGCACTGTCATCCATATACAGTAGGAGTTTGCACTTGACACTGATGGGCATACCATTTACATAACACAAAAATAGACCCAGAATACTACCTTGGGGAACTTCATATACTATCAGGAGGGGTTTTGATTCTGTTTTGTTGATTTTGACAATTTGTTTCCTATTGTTATGGTAGGACTTAAACCAGTTTATGGAACCTATGCCAATAGCTTGAAGTTTCTTACATAATATGTTGTGGTTGACAGTATCGAAAGCCTTTTGCAAGTTTAAGGTTACCATTCATATGAGGTTCCCTATCGACATTTCAGTTCTTATATAATCCATCAGATTAATTAGGGAAGTGTCGGTTGAGTAAGAGCTACTAAAGCCTGATTGCTAACTGTGAAGAATATTGTCGTCTTAAAGATACTTTACTACTTGACAGTACACCGCCCTCTCTAGAATTTTGGATATTACACTGAGTATACTAACAGGCCTATAGTCACTGACATCAGACCTACTATTTTTCTTGAAGACAGGAGTAACTCTGGCCTCCTTAAAACCTTTTGGTACTGCACATGCCTGAGCATTTCTGACAGACTAATATTAATGTTACACACTATTAAAACTAGGTTATTAAATGGAAAATTTATGTATGCATTATTTTACCTTATTACTAAAGAGTTGTAGCCATAAATTTTAATTAACAAGATTGATAGTAGAGAGGTAGCAAAAAACAAACAAAAGTACTGTACTACAATTAGTAATATTTACAAAATTACAATAGTATAATTTTAGGTGTGTATTAATATTTTAGATTGATTTACTGCTTAGGTTATTCAGGATTTCTTGTAGTTTCAAGAATGATTTTAGGCATATTATAGAGTAGGTCTAGTTTGGAACTACAGATGATTTTTAGTTATAGGCCTTAAATGATTGACACTTTGCATTTTGGAAAGTGTGAGATGGACATGAGGGATGTTGAAGAGTGTTTCGTGCCTTGTGTTATGCCTGTGTTCTGTTGTAGCTGTCAAGGAGAAGTTTGAGAGGAGGGTTTTATATTGGAGTTTAATGTTCTATATACAGTGGACTCCCGGTTTACGATATTATTTCATTCCAGAAGTATGTTCAGGTGCCAGTACTGACCGAATTTGTTCCCATAAGGAATATTGTGAAGTAGATTAGTCCATTTCAGACCCCCAAACATACACGTACAAACGCACTTACATAAATACACTTACATAATTGGTCGTATTGGGAGGTGATCGTTAAGCGGGGGTCCACTGTATATAGTAGAAACAATAATACAAGTGTATACTTTGTATATTAACCCTTAAACTGTCCAAACATAGATCTACGTTTTTTCAACATTTGAAAGTATGCAAAAAAACGTAGAGCTTCTTTTTCTGTTTTTACATTTGAAAATGTGTAAAAAAAACTTTGATCTACTTTTTTTTGTTATTGAAAATGTAAAACAACGTAGATCTACTTTTGGAGCACTACACATGTGAATGTAGATCTGTTTGGACAGATTAAGGGTTAAATTGAAATTCTTGAAGAGCAGTGGAGTGTGTTGCCTGGCGTTGGAGTTGGTAATCAACCGTACAGCAGCTTTTTGTTGGGTTATTAATGGTTTAAGGTGATAGACTGTGGTTGAACCCGAAGCACAAATACCATACGTGAGGTAAGGGTAGATTAAAGCATGGTATAGTGCAAGGAGTGCCGTTTGGGGTATATAGTACCGAATCTTGGAAAGGATGCCTACTGTTTTGGATACTTTCTTGGATATATGTTGGATGTGGGTATGAAATTTTAACCCTTCGAGGGTCCGTCCCGTAGTTCTACGGCTTTGAAGCCAGGGTCCAAGGCGTAGTTCTACACCATGAGCTCAGCTCGCTCAGATAAGCTATGAGTGGTAAATTTGGGCCTAGATATGAGTGAATACATCTGTGTGGTAAGTGTGCACCACAGAAAACAAATCCTGCAATACACAGTGCATGATAGAAAAAAAACTGCAACCGTATTTCTGGATTAAAACTGTGGTGATTTTTCATGTTTTTTTAAAGTCGTATTCGTTGTTTCTTGGTCTCGCTTGATAGAAGGGAAAATATATTACAGAAATAAAGTTGATTTTGATTGGTTTTTGTACTGAAAATTACTTCAAATTGAGCTCAAAGTAGCAGAAATGTTCGATTTTTGCCGATGTTAGAGTAAACAAGTGACATCACACATCCAATACACGTCAGCTGATGGGTCTAATGTGCGTTCATGGATGCATTGATATTATTTATACAATCATTACAATATTGCATAACAGTAAATATTCTGTTTTTTGGTGTGAATAAAAATTATTTGTGAATAAAAAATCAAAATGGAATTCATTAGTAAAGCCTGAAAACATAACTAATGAACAGAAGAAATGTTAGTTTAGTGCCAGGAATATCTGCATTGTTTATTCTGGACCCTATTTTGAAATTGGAATATTCTGACCTTTGCATTAAATTGGCCAAATTACCAATATCACTTTGTGCAGTTGAAACAGTTAACCGAGTGATTTCCTGTGCTTGGTTGATAAAATAGAAGTAATACTAGTGAAATAGCTAAGAATTTGATAGACTAGAATAATATAATTGGCTTAAAATGGGAGTCAAAGTGGGCAAAATCACCGATGTGTAAATATCGCAGATGCAGCAGAATTCGTAAGAGTGTAATTTTGTCAGTTTTCCATAAAATTTTATACTTCTTGTTTTATTACCTTCAGAAAAAGATGCTCTACTATTTCATAAGGATTTTTTTTTTTTTTTTTAAATTTTTGGACCCTGTGGACAAGTTTCAGATCAGGGGTCTGGACCCTGAAAGTGTTCTAAAATTGCTGTCACGGTGTAGCCCTAAAAATTTGCCCTTAGTGTGTCTCATAATGTGGGAACTAATTCTCAATATGTTAAGTTGGATATTTAAAGATCTACAGTGGACCCCCGGTTCACGATATTAATCCGTTCCTGAGAGCTCATCATAAACCAAAATTATCGGAAAGCGAATCAATTTTCCCCATGAGAAAAAATGGAAATCAAATTAATCCGTGCAAGACACCCAAAAGTATGAAAAAATTTTTTTTTTACCACATGAAATATTAATTTTAATACACAAACTGAAGAAGACATGCACAGTTAAATGACACTTACCTTTATTGAAGATCTGGTGATGATTGATGGGATGGGAGGAGGGGAGAGTGTTGATGGTGTTAGTGTTTAGAAGGGGAATCCCCTTCCATTAGGACTTGAGGTGGCAAGTCCTTTTCTGGGGTTACTTCTCTTCTTCTTTTAATGCCACTAGGACCAGCTTGAGAGTCACTGGACTTCTGTCGCACAACATATCTGTCCATAGAGGTCTGTACCTCTCGTTCCTTCATGACTTTCCTAAAGTGTTTCACAACATCGTCAGTGTAATAGTCACCAGCATGGCTTGCAATAGCTGTGTGAGGGTGATTTTCATCACCCTTTTCACAAATGATCGCTTGAGAGATGCTATCTCCTGCTATCTGTTTTTCATTTATCCACACCAAAAACACTCTCTCAACATTTTCTAACACTTGCGGTCGCTGTTTCGTAATCACAGTTGCACCTTTTGCAAGAACAGCTTCCTTGATTGCCGTTTTCCTGCTCACTACAGTAGAGATGATTGATTGGGGTTTACTATACAACCTGACCAGTTCCGACACACACACACACTCCACTTTCGTACTTTGCAATTATCTCTTCCTTCATTTCAACAGTCATTAGCACCCTTGGTCTCGAAGGGTTGGCACTAGGAGCTTTCTTGGGGCCCATGGTGACTTATTTTGCAGAAACAAGCACCAAAAACAGTGATAATATGGATAATATGGAATGTACCGAATGTATCCTTAGATGCGCGCACACTGGCTGACTGGTACACACGGGGGAGTTCAGGCCACAAGTGGACACATCTCGTACGAATCGTATCGCATACCGGGTTTTGTATCGGGAAGCGAGGCAAAATTTTTTCGATCAAATGTGTCGGCAACCAAATTTATCGGATACCGGTAACATCGGGAACCGGGGGTCCACTGTATTTCCAAGCAGCATGAAGTAGGTTTTGTCTATATCAAGAGTGAGTTTGTTGGTCATCATCCATGTAGATAATTTTAGTAGCTTGTCATTTACAATGTCTTGAAGGTTAGTTGGGTTTGAGTGGCCCGGTGGCCTGGTGGCTAAAGCTCCCGCTTCACACACGGAGGGCCCGGGTTCGATTCCCGGCGGGTGGAAACATTTCGACACGTTTCCTTACACCTGTTGTCCTGTTCACCTAGCAGCAAATAGGTACCTGGGTGTTAGTCGACTGGTGTGGGTGGCATCCTGGGGGACAAGATTAAGGACCCCAATGGAAATAAGTTAGACAGTCCTCGATGACGCACTGACTTTCTTGGGTTATCCTGGGTGGCTAACCCTCCGGGGTTAAAAATCCGAACGAAATCTTATCTTATCTTAAGTAGTAACATCTGCAAGCGAAGCAGGTTTAAGTGCCAGATGTCATTTTCATTAAATCTTTTTTTTTTTTTTCTTTTTATTTGGGCTATCTTATTGAAACTTACACATAATAAGGAGAGTGAACACTTGTTAATGTACACCAGAAATTAAAGAAATTGGACGAGAGAGAGAAAAAAGGTCCATTAGCGTAATATTCCCTTAACCCTTTCAGTGTTGAAAATTTTTCGGAAAAAATCAAAATTATTTTTTCTTGTGAAAAGATAGAGAATCTTTTCCTGATCATAACGACACCAGAAGTATGAAATTTGATGGAAAATGTACGGAATTATGCTCTCGCAAAGTTAGCGGTCTCCATGATGTTTACACATCGGCAATTTCGCCCACTTTGAGCCTTATTTTTGGCCAATTCCAGTGTACTAGTCAACAAAAATCATAAGTATTTCGCTAGAACTCCATTTTTTCTATCGAATGAGTATGAGAAACCACCCATTTACCAATTTCAATTATCCAATAAAGTGGTCAGAAATTGGCAATTTTACCAATTTCACACAAATTTCAGAAGATGCCAATTTCCAAATAGGGTCCAGAATAAACAAGACAGACATTCCTGGCACTAAAATAACATTTTTTTCTGTTCATTAGTTACGTCTCCACGCCTCTCTTACATTTCTTTTGCTTTCCACTTTGAATTTTTTTCTCACAAAAATTAGAAGATTTACTGTTATGCAGACTACTGTATTAGTGAAGAAATGGTGTAGAAATTATATAAATAATATCAGCGCACTTGTGGAAGAATATTAGACTCGCCAGTTGACGTGTATTGGACGCCTGGCAGGATTTTACTTTCGAACTTTGGCAAAAATCGAACATTTCTGCTATTTTGAGCTCAATTTCAAGGTACTTTTCATTGTGAAACCAATCAAAATCATCTCAATTTCTGTAATATGTCTTCCATTCTATAAAATGAGACCAGGAAAACTAGAATACAACAATAAATACCATACGAAAATACAGTGCAAAGTTGCCGTTTTAAACCAAAAACACGGTCATTTTTTTTTTTCATTATGCACTGTGTGCTGCAGGATTTTTTTATACTGTGCACACTGACCACATAGACCCATTCTTTCATATGTAGGCCTACCAGCTTTCTCTCGCTAGATTTAAAGGCGCTAGAATTTACATGTACTAGTATGTCAATAACCCTGGTGCGTAAGCCGTACTAGTACGTCGGAAACCCTGAAAGGGTTAAGGAGTTGACATACGTTGGAGAGGTCATTGATGTAAATGAGAAAGAGCAGAGGGCCAAGGACATTGCCCTGTGGCACTCCAACAGTTACAGGCTGAGTAGTTGAGGTTATGCCATTTGTGGAGACATATTGGCATCTATTTCCAAGATTTTAGGTGTTCAAGTTTAACCCCTTCGATGTCAGTCCCGTAATATTACGGCTTTGAAATCAGTGTCGGTCCCATAATACTGTGGACCCCCGGTTAACAATATTTTTTCACTCCAGAAGTATGTTCAGGTGCCAGTACTGACCGAATTTGTTCCCATAAGAAATATTGTGAAGTAGATTAGTCCATTTCAGACCCCCAAACATACACGTACAAACGCACTTACATAAATACACTTACATAATTGGTCACATTCGGAGGTAATCGTTATGCGGGGGTCCACTGTACTATGCCAAATTTCTAGCGGCTTCAAATCTTGCAGGAGAAAGCTGGTAGGCCTACATATGAGAAAATGGGACTGTGTGGTCAGTGTGCTCAATATAAAAAAATCCTGCAGAAAGCAGTGCATAATGAGAAAAAAAAAATTGCGACTGCGTTTCTGGTTTAAAACAGGAACTTTGCGGTGTATTTTCGTATGGTATTTGATTGTATTTTCGTTTTCTTGGTCTCACATCATAAAATGGAAGATATATTACAGAAATAGAGGTGATTTTTGAATGGTTTACCACCTAAAAGTAGCTTGAAATTGAGCTCAATATAGCGGAAATATTAGATTTTTGTTGATGTTCACGAGTAAACAAATCAAATCACATGTACAATACATATAACTGGTGGGTCTAATATGCATTCATAAATGTGCTGAAATTTTTTATACAATTATGCGGTAGTCTGAATAACAGTAAATCATCTATTTTTTGTGTGAATAAAAATTCAAAATGAAAAACAAGCATAATAAGAGGGTCCTGGAGACATGACTAAAGATCAGAGAAAATGTTATTTTAGTACCAGGGATGTCTGCATTGTTTATCCTGGCCCCTATTTTGAAATTGGCCTTGAATTTTGTGTGAAACTGGACAAATTAGTAATTTCTGATTACTTTTTTTTTGTGTAGTTGAAATAAGTAAATGGGTGGTTTCTTGTACTAAGTCAATAGAATAAAAGGAGTTCTAGCGAAATAGCTACGAGTTTGGCCAAGTAGAACAAAGAAGTTAGCCCAAAATGGGCGAAATCGCCAATGCATAAATATCACTGAGACCGCTAACTTCATGAGAGCATAATTCTGCAAGTTTTCCATCAATTTTCAAACTTTTGGTTTCATAACCGTCAGAAAAATATTTTCAATAATTTCGTTTTTTTTTTAAAATTCTTCAATGCTATGAGGAAATTTGCGAGCAGGGATTCTGACACCGAGAGTTAATGTGCAAAATATTGTGGTCTACTGTATCGAGCTTTCCCCAGGTCTATGAAGAGCCCCAGAGGATATTATTTTTTTTTCCAGCATTGCATATAGCTGTTGAAGCATTTGTATACATAATTGCATCATTTGTACTTTTTTTGGCCTAAGCCCAAACTGGCTAAATATGTTGTGAGATATTAGGTAGGAGTAAATTCACTTATACAGTGGAATCTCAAATATCAAACTGCTCACAACTCAACCAATTATGTAAGTGTAGTTTTGTAAGTGCCTTTATAATTGTATTTTTGAGGATCTAAAATGAACTAATCTAATTTACATTATTGCTGATGGGAATAAATTCATTCGGTAACGGCACTCGAACAGCCACCTGGAATGAAGACAGTTCAGTATTTGAGGTTCCACTGTATATTATTTTTATCTCCTTAATTATTCAAACTACATTAACTATAAATATTACCACCTAGACACCTTTGTTATTAAAGATCTCAACTTTTATTTTATTGATTTGTATTCAACCATTGCAATCCAAAAAGTGCTATTGAGAAGCCACATAATTTACTGGATAACTAGACTAAAATTCTCTCTGAAAAATTGTTACGGACCCATAAACAGGCTAGATACTGGAGATAACTTCACTTAATACAGGTCCACATCTCTTTATCTGAAATTTGAAAAGTTCTGGAAACCGAAGTTTTTTCGTGGCGTGTGGAGCGTCAGTCATCTCAGTGCTGGGTCGTGCCGCCATGCAGCAGCGTTGAGAATCATTCTGAAATTCGAAAAAGTCTGAAATTCGAAACAATACTGGCCCCAAGGGTTTCGGATAAAGGGATGTGGACCTGTAGAACTCGCATGTTTAAAGTACAGTATTAGGATACCCATGTATTACAGTACACTCTAAAAACACTCATTCTTGGTTAGGGTATTCTGAAATCTATATATTGTATATGGCTGAATGACCAACATATTTTGAGTTTTTATGAATAATGGGAAGTACTGTGCCTGTACTTTGAAGGATTGGTGGGGATATTGACTGTTTTGATTTGTTGTATCGGTGCCCTTCTGGCAAGACAGTGATGGTGAATGCATTTCTTCTTTTAGGGTCACTCTGCTGCAGTGGGAACTGTCAGGTGTTAAAAAATATAGAGGTTTTTCAGTTTTTCCTGTGTCTGACATAGGTATACTAGGTAAAAATGTTGAATAGGCCTAATGCTGGGCTGTGAGAATAGGAACACAAAAACCATCAAAGTTATATTGATAAAAGAATAAAAGGCACAATACCATGACTGGAACAATACACAACCTGCACATGGAAACTTATGATGTTTCAGTCCAAGTCTGACTGAAATGTCATAAGCTTCTCTCATGTGCGGATTATTTATAAAGGTATATTGACAGTTGTGAAGGGACTCGTAGCTATCCTTCCTTTACCTGGATCAACCCTGATTGACCACCATTTCTCTGTATGACTGTTAGGGGTTTAATGCTTCCTAATTAATATAATACAGACGGCTACTTTGTGAAATTAGTAAAACCCGATTTA
The DNA here is from genome assembly GCF_038502225.1 of Cherax quadricarinatus. Classification (NCBI taxonomy): domain Eukaryota; kingdom Metazoa; phylum Arthropoda; class Malacostraca; order Decapoda; family Parastacidae; genus Cherax; species Cherax quadricarinatus. The sequence goes on from NC_091387.1 coordinate 8,210,192, forward strand.
ATGGTTTTCGGTTTTAACAGACAGAACCTATGGCCAGGCAACACTCAGCAGCAGTGGACAAAGTCTGTTAAATCCAGAATTATCTGTTACTCTTATAGTTCAGTGGTTAAATTCATTTCAGATTTAATGGACACAGTTAAATGTGAATTATTTATTATGTCCAATTATTGTAGTTTTCCTGCTGAATTTGCTTTCTAATTTACCAGTTTCACAAGTTTGTTAAATCCAGCCATAACCCGGCCAGGATAGAACCCGCGGTCAGAGTCTCAAAACTCCAGCCCGTCGCGTTAGCCACTAGACCAGCTAGCCACAATAAGATTCATCCAACTAGGTATATTTCTACACCATAGGAAAGTTAGCACAGGCACCTCTGTGACCACAAATGCAAGTTTTTACAGACGGCAGTGAAGGGACTTGAGCTAGAGTTCGTCACGGCCACGCTAGCTGGAGATTCGTCTGTAAAAACTTGCATTTGTGGTCACAGAGGTGCCTGTGCTAACTTTCCTATGGTGTAGAAATATACCTAGTTGGATGAATCTTATTGTGGCTAGCTGGTCTAGTGGCTAACGCGACGGGCTGGAGTTTTGAGACTCTATGACCGCGGGTTCAATCCCGGCCGGGGGTATGGTTTGTTTGCAATCGTGTCATTACGATTTCTTAAGTCTTTTTAAATCCAGACTTGTCTGCTACTTTATGACGATGGAAAAATGTTCCTGTAATTCCAATTTGATAAGACTATAACAGCTGCCCTTGCCAGCCTATTGTTTTTCATTTGTGACACAGGCAGTGACTGGCTAGATATTGTTAAACATATTTAGAAAGAAGCATAAGATTAGATTATTTTTTTTAACATGCTGGCTGCCTCCCACCAAGGTAGTGTGATCTGATAAGGAAGAAATGTCAAGTATTTTGTTATATATTTAGTAATTTATTATGTGAGTGGTGAGCGGTGCACTTAGGAGTCTGTGGAGACAAAGAACTTTGTCCTTGGAGGCAAAGACGGGAATGTATGAGAGTACATGTATAGTTTTACCAACACTCTTATATGGGTGTGAAGCGTGGGTGATGAATGTTGCAGCGAGGAGAAGGCTGGAGGCAGTGGAGATGTCATGTCTGAGAGCAATGTGTGGTGTGAATATAATGCAGAGAATTCGTAGTTTGGAAGTTAGGAGGAGGTGCAGGATTACCAAAACTGTTGTCCAGAGGGCTGAGGAAGGGTTGTTGAGGTGGTTCGGACATGTAGAGAGAATGGAGCGAAACAGAGTGACTTCAAGAGTGTATCAGTCTGTAGTGGAAGGAAGGCGGGGTAGGGGTCGGCCTAGGAAAAGTTGGAGGGAGGGGGTAAAGGAGGTTTTGTGTGCGAGGGGCTTGGACTTCCAGCAGGCATGCGTGAGCGTGTTTGATAGGAATGAATGGAGACAAATGGTTTTTAATACTTGACGTGCTGTTGGAGTGTGAGCAAAGTAACATTTATGAAGGGGTTCAGGGAAACCGGCAGGCCGGACTTGAGTCCTGGAGATGGGAAGTACAGTGCCTGCACTCTGAAGGAGGGGTGTTAATGTTGCAGTTTAAAAACTGTAGTGTAAAGCACCCTTCTGGCAAGACAGTGATGGAGTGAATGATGGTGAAAGTTTTTCTTTTTCGGGCCACCCTGCCTTGGTGGGAATTGGCCAGTGTGATGACAAAAAAAAAAAAAAATTAGTAATTTATACAGAAGGGGTTGTTAGCCCCTTGCTCCTGGCATTTATACAGGAGAATGTGTCACTAGCACATTGTTCCTGGCACTTATACAGGAGAATGTTACTAGCACATTGTTCCTGGCACTTATACAGGAGAATGTTACTAGCACATTGTTCCTGGCACTTATACAGGAGAATGTTACTAGCACATTGTTCCTGGCACTTATACAGGAGAATGTTACTAGCACATTGTTCCTGGCACTTATACAGGAGAATGTTACTAGCACATTGTTCCTGGCACTTATACAGGAGAATGTGTTACTAGCACATTGTTCCTGGCACTTATACAGGAGAATGTTACTAGCACATTGTTCCTGGCACTTATACAGGAGAATGTTACTAGCACATTGTTCCTGGCACTTATACAGGAGAATGTGTTACTAGCACATTGTTCCTGGCACTTATACAGGAGAATGTTACTAGCACATTGTTCCTGGCACTTATACAGGAGAATGTTACTAGCACATTGTTCCTGGCACTTATACAGGAGAATGTTACTAGCACATTGTTCCTGGCACTTATACAGGAGAATGTGTTACTAGCACATTGTTCCTGGCACTTATACAGGAGAATGTTACTAGCACATTGTTCCTGGCACTTATACAGGAGAATGTTACTAGCACATTGTTCCTGGCACTTATACAGGAGAATGTTACTAGCACATTGTTCCTGGCACTTATACAGGAGAATGTTACTAGCACATTGTTCCTGGCACTTATACAGGAGAATGTTACTAGCACATTGTTCCTGGCACTTATACAGGAGAATGTTACTAGCACATTGTTCCTGGCACTTATACAGGAGAATGTTACTAGCACATTGTTCCTGGCACTTATACAGGAGAATGTTACTAGCACATTGTTCCTGGCACTTATACAGGAGAATGTTACTAGCACATTGTTCCTGGCACTTATACAGGAGAATGTTACTAGCACCTTGTTCCTGGCACTTATACAGGAGAATGTTACTAGCACCTTGTTCCTGGCACTTATACAGGAGAATGTTACTAGCACCTTGTTCCTGGCATTTAGTAGTTTATACAGATGTTACTAGCACATTGTTCCTGGCATTTAGCAGTTTATACAGATGTTACTAGCACATTGTTCCCAGCATTTTAGTTGCCTCTTACAGCACACATGACTTAGAGGAAGGATTTTTCTCCACTTCCCCATGGAGATTAATCTGGACATTGAAAATAAAACATGTTGCCTCATTATTAATTTATTGGAAAATACATATACACAGAGCACTTAACATAGAGCACATAAGTCTTGACAACATTGGGTATTCATACCCCAGTCTGCACCTCCAGACGTAATAAGTTTAACTAAGGATGGATGCTGTTTTATTGCACTAGCCAGTTGCAGATACCCAAAAAAATTTTGACATCTTGTAACACTGCTGCTACAGCTGTACTGAAGAGAAAACTATATAAATATAGACATGAACAGTAGTTTGTGTACAGTGATATGATTATGTATATACAGCTAGAGCAGAGCTATGCTTGTGGTGTCCAGTACAGTATTTTCCAGCATATAAGACACACCTTTCTTCCCACAAAAAGCCTTGGAAAACTGCCCTGCACCTTACATGCTCAAGGTCAGGGTTAAGGGTAGGCCTTGGGTTATGTTTTTGCATAAAGTAAGAGGGTAATTAACCCTTGAATATGGTTATCACTTTACCATTATGATAATATTGTCGTGTGCCTTAGGTGTCAGAAAATGCAGTAAATAATTTACACAGTGTCAAGTTTCCAGTTGTTGGAGCACTTACAACTTCTTGCAAACTATTCTATTGTTCACTCTTCACAAAGATTATCCTTTTAGCATCTTTTCTTCATTTATATCTCGTTCCAGTTAATATTAGTCTTCCATGTTAATTCTTAAATACGCTTGTGTGATCTTGAATGTGGAGGACACTTGTGTACACTTAAGGACATATATTTATTTTAATGTTTTGACACAATTGGCTTTATCAATGCAAATACAGAATACAGACAGGCCCCACTTCACAGCACTTTACTTTACACAGCTTCTTTTATAGTGCTTTACTTTACACTGCTTTACTTTACACTGCTTTACTAATACAGCGGGTTTTAAAGTCACTCTTCATTTATTCAGAGTTGCTACAACAAATATATTGACTCACAAACACATTCATCGCTCACTATAACCTAAGGCTGAAAATATTTTAAGGTAAGTTATGTGTGCACTGTATATGTAATTTTTAGGCCTAGCTTTATTACTCACTTAATATATGATAGAGTAAACATGTTATCAGACTTGTATTTGCATTTGAAAGTGAAAAAAGGTTTTCACTTTACAGCAGTACCTGGACCCTAACCTGCTGTACAAGTGGGGCCCTTCAGTAGCCTGGAACCTAACCTGCTGTATAAGTGGGGCCCTTCAGTAGCCTGGAACCTAACCTGCTGTACAAGTGGGGCCCTTCAGTAGCCTGGAACCTAACCTGCTGTATAAGTGGGGCCCTTCAGTAGCCTGGAACCTAATCTGCTGTACAAGTGGGGCCCTTCAGTAGCCTGGAACCTAACCTGCTATACAAGTGGGGCCCTTCAGTAGCCTGGAACCTAACCTGCTGTATAAGTGGGGCCCTTCAGTAGCTTGGAACCTAACCTGCTGTACAAGTGGGGCCCTTCAGTAGCCTGGAACCTAACCTGCTGTACAAGCGGGGTCCTCCAGTAGCTTGGAACCTAACCTGCTGTATAAGCAGGACCCTCCAGTAACCTAGAACCTAACCTGCTGTATAAGCAGGACCCTCCAGTAACCTAGAACCTAACCTGCTGTATAAGCAGGACCCTCCAGTAACCTAGAACCTAACCTGCTGTATAAGCAGGATTTTCCAGTAGCATGGAACCTAACCTGTTGTATAAGCGAGGCCTCCAGTAGCCTGGAACCTAACCTGTTGTATAAGTGGGGCCTTCCAGTAGCCTGGAGCCTAACCTGCTGTATAAGTGGGGCCTTCCAGTAGCCTGGAACCTAACCTGCTGTATAAGCGGGACCTTCCAGTAGCCTGGAACCTAACCTGCTGTATAAGTGGGGCCTTCCAGTAGCCTGGAACCTAACCTGCTGTATAAGCAGGGCCTTCCAGTAGCCTGGAACCTAACCTGTTGTATAAGTGGGGCCTTCCAGTAGCCTGGAACCTAACCTGTTGTATAAGTGGGGCCTTCCAGTAGCCTGGAACCTAACCTGCTGTATAAGTGGGGCCTTCCAGTAGCCTGGAACCTAACCTGCTGTATAAGTGGGGCCTTCCAGTAGCCTGGAACCTAACCTGCTGTATAAGTGGGGCCTTCCAGTAGCTTGGAACCTAACCTGCTTTATAAGTGGGGCCTTCCAGTAGCCTGGAACCTAACCTGCTGTATAAGCGGGGCCTTCCAGTAGCCTGGAACCTAACCTGCTGTATAAGCGGGGCCTTCCAGTAGCCTGGAACCTAACCTGCTGTATAAGCGGGGCCTTCCAGTAGCCTGGAACCTAACCTGCTGTATAAGTGGGGCCTTCCAGTAGCCTGGAACCTAACCTGCTTTATAAGTGGGGCCTTCCAGTAGCCTGGAACCTAACCTGCTGTATAAGTGGGGCCTTCCAGTAGCTTGGAACCTAACCTGCTTTATAAGTGGGGCCTTCCAGTAGCCTGGAACCTAACCTGCTGTATAAGCGGGGCCTTCCAGTAGCCTGGAACCTAACCTGCTGTATAAGCGGGGCCTTCCAGTAGCCTGGAACCTAACCTGCTGTATAAGCGGGGCCTTCCAGTAGCCTGGAACCTAACCTGCTGTATAAGTGGGGCCTTCCAGTAGCCTGGAACCTAACCTGCTTTATAAGTGGGGCCTTCCAGTAGCCTGGAACCTAACCTGCTGTATAAGTGGGGCCTTCCAGTAGCCTGGAACCTAACCTGCTGTATAAGCAGGGCCTTCCAGTAGCCTGGAACCTAACCTGCTGTATAAGCAGGGCCTTCCAGTAGCCTGGAACCTAACCTGCTGTATAAGCGGGGCCTTCCAGTAGCCTGGAACCTAACCTGCTGTATAAGCGGGGCCTTCCAGTAGCCTGGAACCTAACCTGCTGTATAAGCGGGGCCTTCCAGTAGCCTGGAACCTAACCTGCTGTATAAGCAGGGCCTTCCAGTAGCCTGGAACCTAACCTGCTGTATAAGCGGGGCCTTCCAGTAGCCTGGAACCTAACCTGCTGTATAAGCGGGGCCTTCCAGTAGCCTGGAACCTAACCTGCTGTATAAGCGGGGCCTTCCAGTAGCCTGGAACCTAACCTGCTGTATAAGCGGGGCCTTCCAGTAGCCTGGAACCTAACCTGCTGTATAAGCGGGGCCCTCCTGTATAGGACATTCAGGCACAATGAGGTCCTTGCATATATATATATATATATATATATATATATATATATTATAGATTTAATTCTAATTTCATTAAATCTGCAGTGCATTTAATGGCTTTAACATCATAAAATGCCAATTTTTCTCATAAAAGCAATAAATAAAACCAATGCATTAAACCTTTATAGATAAATCTACAATATATCAGTTATTATCCTCCCCAGGATAAGATTCAGTAATAAATATATATCTGTATATATAAAATATGACACCTGGAATGTATTTTGAAATGAATATAAATAGTAGGAGTCGGAGTAAAAGGGCCACCTGAGTTGAGATTGCAGAAGAATTATGTAGGAACTTGTGTAAGTTTGGCAGGATTTACAAATGTTTTGTTGCAAGGTGCACTGCAGTGCCAGGTTCACGGTAGTGCCAGACACCCCAGTGGACCCTCCTGGACCAGTATTTCACTCAGTAATACAGTCAATTCTCGATGTAATGGACTTCTGAAGCAAGATCAAATCCTGGGTAAGCTATATTTTTTAAACTCCTTTATTTTCAATGTTTATTGTGGTATAACTATAAATTATAAAGAACATAAAGGCACAATACAGTGACTGGAACAACAAAACCTGCACATAGGGAAGCTTATGATAATGTTTTGGTCCTACTTGGACCATGAACTAGTGCCAATGTGCGACTAGTTAATAGTCCAAGTGGGACCGAAATGTCATAAGTTTCTCTCCTATGTGCTGGTTGTTTGTGTATAAGTCGTATGTATAGTGGAGTACTTTAGTTCATTTAGATTTTTTAACATTCAGATTTAATGGACACTAAGAATCTTGCATCTCAGGCCCCAGTAGGGTCCGTAGGTCATCTTATAATCAGTGTGGTGCCCACTTTACCACTGCCTACTAGGATACTTTGCCAGGTGTGACTGACATCAGCTGGGAGATGGTTTAAAAGACACGCGAGCAAATGGTAGGACACGTGTTAGAAAAAGTTTTGGTCCTGGGACATTAATCAACTCCAGCCTTAGTAGTGATCAAGGTCCCAGGACCAAAACATTTTCTAACATGTCCTAGTGCTTGGTCAGGTCTTTTTAAACCACTTTTGGTATCAGTTATCAAGGTTTATACAAAGCTGGGAGTCCAGTAGAACCATACACCAGAGTTAGTATTCAAAAAGTGGAGGAATCTTTTGGCCTTAAACTTCTGGTGCAAAAATTCTTCCTTTAATGACGTTTCCGCTTAATGGCCCTGAATGACCCATCTAGGTGATAATATACAGGTTGGCCATCACTGATCCTGCACTAATCACACTGAAAAATGGATGGCATAAATTGCGGCTAGGGTTAACGTTTGAGGCTGCACTCTGTGATCTGGCAAAATTACTAATCTAAAACCCTACTGGTCCTAGTGATGCTGAATTAGTGATGGTTGACCTGTACTGTAATCAGTATGAGAGCTAAACCTGAAAGGGTTATATAGTGCTGCAGAGAGGGTTGTGCTAGGGGAAGAATATGCAGTTTCAAGGGATTGAGGGGTAGGGTGTACAAGAGCTGGGCTCAAGGCTGGACTCTGGGAAGAAAAAAAAAAATCTTGGAACTCTTCAAAGGTAAGGTGAAGGTTAGTGGGGGTAGGGAAGAGCGCAAGAGATACATTAATGTTGGTGCAGAAAGTTAAGTTTGGGTTAAAGGATGAGTGCATCTGTGTTAAAAGGTGGTACTTTAAGCAAGGAGGTAAGAGTAAGTGTACTGTAGCTGGGTTGGTAGCGTACTCAGCTCACACACCGAGGTCAATGGTTCAATCCCCAGTATGGGTGGAAACATTGGGCATGTTTCCTTAAGACACTAGCTGTGAGTAGGTACCTGGATGTTAGTGGACTAGTGTGGGTGGCATCCTGGGGACAAAATTAACCTAAGTTGCCAGAAATGCTCTGCATAACCAGGGACTTTCTATATTACACTTAGGTCATTGATGTCAGCTATGGTCTGTATAAATTGTACTGGTAGAAATAAATATTATTATTGTAAGTGTGGGGAACACATCCCACCTAGAATTCTACCACTATTAACCTAAATGAAGAGGCAGATATGAAATATACACAAATAACCCGCACATAAAAGAGAGAAGCTTACGACGACGTTTCGGTCCGACTTGGACCATTGACAAAGTGTGACTGTCAATGGTCCAAGTCGGACCGAAACGTCGTCGTAAGCTTCTTTCTTTTATGTGCGGGTTATTTGTGTATCGTTCCAGTCACGATATTGTGCCTTTTTGTTATTTATTCAGATATGAAATAGTAGAGTCCTAGAAAGGTGTTTGTGCAGACCATAGCCCAGCCTTATGGGTGATTACACTAAATTGCTGATATATGCGAGAGCCTTGTTCCTGTGAAAGGATGTCTTTATCAGGGTCCTGCGTAAGTTTATTTAGGCACAACTACAATTATAGTGTAAATTGCCTAGAATAACCCCAAAAAGGACAAGTGACATTTCCATTGGGGTAAAGCCCATACAGGAAAGGGATGGTCCCATGAATCAGAGGTACTACCCCAGTCATACAAGACCTGGGAGAATAGCGGGTAATCAGGTTTGATCCAAAGAAAGGAAGGTCGGGATTAATTTCTTTGAAAGTCGCCAACATCAACGTACCTGATTGAAGAATGAGAGACTTGGACAACATTTGGGAAACTTTATTATGGAAACGTTTTATCAGCCAGAGGCTTCTTCAGTTCAGTACAGAGAAGAGCAAGAGGAGTTTGAGGTAATCACTCCCACAGCCTGGTAGTTGAATCTAGGGCGAGACACTAATTACCTCAAACTACTACTATTCTCTGTATTAGACTGAAATAGCAAATGGTTTCTTTTAAGACTAAATCTATTGCTTATTTAATATATGATAGTGTAAATGTTATCAGGCTTTTATATGTATTTGAAAGTGAAAAAAAACAGTTTCACTTTACAGTGATTTTCACCGTAAAGTATCTCGACATAACCTGCTGTATAAGTGGGGCCCTACAGTAGCTCAGAAGCTAACCTGCTGTATAAGTGGGGCCCTACAGTAGCTCAGAACCTAACCTGCTGTATAAGTGAGGCCATACAGTAGCTCAGAACCTAACCTGCTGTATAAGTGTGGCCCTACAGTAGCTCAGAACCTAACCTGCTGTATAAATGGGGCCCTACAGTAGCTCAGAACCTAACCTGCTGTATAAGTGGGGCCCTACAGTAGCTCAGAACCTAACCTGCTGTATAAGTGGGGCCCTACAGTAGCTCAGAACCTAACCTGCTGTATAAGTGGGGCCCTACAGTAGCTCAGAACCTAACCTGCTGTATAAGTGGGGCCCTACAGTAGCTCAGAACCTAACCTGCTGTATAAGTGGGGCCCTACAGTAGCTCAGAACCTAACCTGCTGTATAAGTGGGGCCCTACAGTAGCTCAGAACCTAACCTGCTGTATAAGTGGGGCCCTACAGTAGCTCAGAACCTAACCTGCTGTATAAGTGGGGCCCTACAGTAGCTCAGAACCTAACCTGCTGTATAAGTGGGGCCCTACAGTAGCTCAGAACCTAACCTGCTGTACAAGTGAGGCCCTACAGTAGCTCAGAACCTACCCTGCTGTATAAGTGGGGCCCTACAGTAGCTCAGAACCTAACCTGCTGTATAAGTGGGGCCCTACAGTAGCTCAGAACCTAACCTGCTGTATAAGTGAGGCCCTACAGTAGCTCAGAACCTAACCTGCTGTATAAGTGAGGCCCTACAGTAGCTCAGAACCTAACCTGCTGTATAAGTGGGGCCCTACAGTAGCTCAGAACCTAACCTGCTGTATAAGTGGGGCCCTACAGTAGCCCAGAACCTAACCTGCTGTATTAGGGCCCTACAGTAGCTCAGAACCTAACCTGCTGTATAAGTGGGGCTCTACAGTAGCCCAGAACCTAACCTGTGTAAGTGGGGCCCCACAGTACCCCAGAACCTAACTTGCTGTACAAGTGAGGCCTCTTCAAGGGGGGCTCCTTGGCGTGGTGAAGAGGCTCTTGGTCTGAGGAATTAGCCCTGTCGGTCTTCTTCCTCAGACCGAACCTAATTACCCCCCATTCTCCCCTCCCCTATCCCATCCTCCCCATCCTCCCCTTTTTCCATTCCTCCTCCTCCTCCTCACCCCTCCCTTTTGCCCTTCCTCTTTTTAGCCTTCGTGATTTCTCCCACAGGCGCGCTAGTTCCTAGGTAGGGGAAAGGACACCGGGGTCGATCCCATTCCGTTGAGGTTTCTTGGCGGTGGCGTAGTTTGCCGTGGAATCTGGATTGCCTAGGGATGTCCCGATCCCTCTCCGGTATCCCGGAGTAGCTTTGGGTGTCTTTTGGGCGACGGGTGTATCTCTGGAAGCCACCTTTCGGATTCCGGGGGTGGTGGCTGAAGGAGGTATGCTTTGTGGCGGATATCCGGCCGCCCTCTCTTTTGTCCACCGAGGTAGCTCGGCAGATGTGAGGTTGCTATCCCGGATTGCTGGTTTACTGGCATGAAGGGTAGGGTATGGCACGGGTTCCATGCTGCATCTGCGCTACTAGCGGTGTCGAGTCCTCTTGGGCGCGGAGGGAGATTTCCGGCCCTTTCATTCCTCCTGGGAACTATTCCTCCCCGCTCCCCCCTTTTTTTATTCTTTTTTTTGTTTTTATTTTCTTTTCTTCTTTCTTTTTTTTTCTTAAAAACAAAAAGCAAAGGAGTAACCTAACCATGGCAGCCCTAGTCCATGAAACCACTACCCCCGGGCCCCTTCTTGATACCGCACCCCATTCTGACCCTGCCTTGTGTTTAGACCACTCTTCGGACACTCCTGATGCCCCTGTACCTCTTGCTGGTGCTGTTTCCTCACCCGCTTCAGGTACCGGGGCTTCGACTGACTCCTTCGATTTGTCTGAACTCCGCTCTCCTTTGACTATGCTTCCGGCTTCTCCCTCTACGGTAAGGCAATTTTCGAATCGCCCACCCATTTCATGCCGGACCAACTCCGGTCCTACTCCTAAACGCCAACGTCAATCTCCTGATGATGCTCCGTCGTTACCTTCCCATTCTACTCGGAAACGACCGACACGTCAAGCACTCCCTCTCCACGCTCAGTTTCAGACCACACAATGGACTAAATTCTTTACTTTAAGACCAACTTCTTCTTCTGCCTACCTTTCTGACCATAGTATTGCCAAAGCGCTCCTGCGTCATGTTGGCAGAGATATTTCATTTCACGCTCTCAAGAGCGGTACGCGCATCGTCACTGTCCAGAATGCTACCCAAGCTCATGATCTTTCTCTCCTTTCGAATATCGATACTACTCCTATCACTATTGAAAAACATCTTTCTCTCAATTCTTGTAGTGGTACTGTCATTCTGCCCCATACCATAGTCCAACAGAATTTCCAGTCATGTGGCAATGACATTTTTGAACAGCTGGAACTCCAGGATCTCCCAATCCTCAAAGTAGACACTTATGTCCTTCCTGCCCGGGGGCGGAGACGTTACCCTTGCAATGTGGCTCGTTTAACTTTTGACAGCCGAGAACTCCCGTCCTCTGTATATGTCGCGGGACATCGGTTACAAGTTCGAAAGGTGATACCTACACCGCAACAATGTAGAAATTGCTGGCGTTTTGGTCACCCAGCGAAATATTGCAGATCTATGGCCGAATGCCCAGTCTGTGGTGCCGACAACCATTCTAATACATCTTGCAGTCAACCTCCATCTTGCCTTAATTGTAATGAAGCTCACCCTTCGTACTCCCGCCGTTGCCAGGTCTACTTAAATGAACGTGAAATCCGTTGCCTCAAAGAGGCAGAAGGTCTCCCTTATGCTATGGCAGTTACTCATCTCCGCCTCCAAGGGAGACTACCCCGTGTTTCTTATTCTCGTGTTTCCAAACATCCCCCCACTTCTGGGGTCCCATCTTCTGCAGCCTCCTCTGTTGTTACCCCTCCCATAGCCATTACGGCATCTAATCCTTTTGCTGTCCTTGGCTCTGACGTCCCGACTACAACTCAGTCTGTTCTCACATCTTCGCGTCCTTCCTCACAAGCCCCAGTATCGACAAGACCTCGTACGACACCTAATACCAATCGCCCCTCTACTCAGAAGTCCAAAAAATCCACATTGCTCAAATCTTCTTTGCCCCTTCCTTCCCTTCTTCCACCTCCACACGTTACCTTCCCAGTCTCTGTACCTAGTTCTTCCCCTCTCTCTGGCTCTATTACAAGTGTGGAGATTCACCCTCCTCCTCGTACTATGCCTTCCACCCCCGTCCCCTCCCAAGTTTCTCCCTCTTCTGTCACCTCCCAGGTTTCTACCTCTTCTGTCCCCCCCCACACTTCATCTCCAGTCCCTTACACTTTTCCCTCCCCCTCTACTTTGGTACAGTCCATTACTGTCCCAATCTTTACTCACCCTCCTCCTCCTATCTCCAATATGGTTTCCCATACATCTTTGAATTCAGAAACACTTGAAGCCATTTCAGAATATATTGCAGAGACTAAACCTTCAATGGACACTGATTCACTTCCTGTTCCTTCTCTTCCCTCTCCTCCATCTTCACAACCCCATTCTTCGCAACGCTCCGTTCCTTCGCTACTTGAACATCTTCCAATGCCACCACACGTTGACTTTTCTAACCCCTCTAGTCCGTAGGTGCCTTTACCTACAGATTCCTGATATTTTCTTCATCGCCAATCATGGCCTATTTACAGTGGAATATCCGCGGCCTCAGGGGTAATCGGGGTGAGCTTCAGATGTTGCTTTCCAGGTTTTCCCCTGTTGGTGCTTGCTTACAAGAACCAAAATTACACTCGGCTGTTTTCCATCCTATCTCAGGCTATAATTTATTGTATTCTTCGGATCCTTTCTCAGATGGGACCTTTAATGAAAGTGCCCTTCTTCTACGCAATGATATTCCGTACTGTCAACTATTTGTCCATACCTCGCTGCATTACACTGCAGCCCGTATCCACTTGAATAAGTGGTTTACAATATGTTCTTTATATCTCTCTCCTTCTCGAGCATTTTCTATCCCAGACTTTGCCTTTCTTGTTTCATCCTTACCACCACCACTTCTGTTACTTGGTGATTTTAATGCCCACCATTTCCTCTGGGGGGGGTCTCATTGTGACTCACGTGGCATTCAGTTGGAGGCTTTTCTTGCCTCTCACCCCCTCCATGTTTTAAATACGGGTACTCCCACCCATTTTGATCCTCGTACTCATACTCTCTCTTGCATCGATCTATCAGTCTGCTCTTCCTCCACTGCACTAGACTTCACCTGGTCTGTTCTACCAGACTTACATGACAGCGATCATTTTCCGATCATTCTTACTTCTCCTTACTATTCACCACCTTCCCGTAGCCCTCGCTGGCAATTTGATCGGGCAAATTGGGATCTTTACTCACACCTCACTGCTTTTAGTGAGGTTCCTTCTTCATCCTCCATTGATGAGCTCCTACACATCTTCTCGACATCAGTTTATACCGCAGCTTCTCATTCTATACCCCAAACCTCAGGCAGGCATTCTCAGAAGTGCGTGCCTTGGTGGTCTCCTGCTTGTGCTCGTGCAGTACGTTTGAAACGTGCTGCATGGGGCAGGTACCGGTACAATAGAACCGCTGAGAGACTTGTTGATTTTAAGCAGAAGCGTGCGATCGCTCGCCGTGTCATCCGTGAAGCTAAACGCACTTGTTGGCGAGACTATGTTTCCACCATCACCTCGGCTTCTTCTATGAGTGCAGTCTGGAAAAAAGTGAGGAAATTGAGTGGTAAATACTCTCCTGACCCGGCTCCTGTTCTACGGGTCACTGGTGTTGATATAGCAAACCCTCTCGACGTTGCCATTGAACTTGGCACACATCTGGTCCGTATTTCCCGAGGGCTCCATCTATGCCCCTCGTTTCTTTCCTCAAAGTCTGCCAGAGAGTTAGTACCCTTGGACTTTTCTTCTCTCGGAGAAGAACAGTATAATGTGCCTTTTACACTTCAAGAACTGGAGGCAACGCTCTCAGCTTGCCGATCATCGGCAGCTGGGCCTGATGACATTCATATTCGTATGTTACAACATTTACATCGGTCAGCCCTTGTAGTCCTCTTACACCTCTTCAATCTTATTTGGGCACAAGGAGTTCTTCCCCAGCTGTGGAAATCTGCCATTGTTCTCCCTTTCCGCAAACCGGGTACTACAGGACATGATGCCTCCCACTATCGCCCCATCGCTCTTACAAGTGCAGTTTGCAAAGTGATGGAACGCCTCGTAAATCGACGTTTAATGTGGTATTTAGAGACTCGCAACAGTCTCTCCGCTAGTCAATATGGCTTTCGTAAGGGTCGTTCTACCATAGACCCCTTACTACGCTTGGATACGTATGTTCGTAATGCCTTTGCGAATAATCACTCGGTTATTGCCATATTTTTCGACCTTGAGAAGGCATATGACACAACTTGGAGGTATAATATTTTGGCCCAGGCCCATTCCTTAGGCCTCCGAGGCAATCTACCATCCTTCCTTAAGAACTTTTTAACTGACAGACATTTCCGTGTTCGAGTCAATAATGTTCTTTCCCCGGACTTCGTCCAAGCTGAAGGTGTCCCTCAGGGATGTGTTCTAAGCACAACACTTTTTCTCCTTGCTATAAATGATTTGGCCTCTGTTCTTCCACCCAATATTTGGTCATCACTCTATGTTGATGACTTCGCTATTGCTTGTGCAGGCGCTGACTGTCACCTTATTGCAGTTTCTCTCCAGCATGCGGTCGACCGTGTTTCCACTTGGGCCACCACACATGGGTTTAAATTTTCAAGTACCAAAACTCACCAAATTACTTTCACTAGACGCTCTGTTATCTCCGATCATCCTTTGTATCTCTATGGCTCCCGTATCCCCGAACGTGATACAGTCAGGTTTCTAGGCCTTCTCTTTGACCGTCGGTTAACCTGGAAACCTCACATTACCTCTCTGAAGGCAACTTGTCACAGCCGGCTAAACCTTCTTAAAACCCTTGCTCATCTTTCCTGGGGAGCTGATCGTCGAACTCTGCTTCGCCTACATTCAGCCCTCGTTTTACCGAAACTCGATTATGGCGACCAGATTTATTCCGCGGCCTCTCCTGCTACTCTCTCTAGCCTTAACTCTATCCATCACCAAGGCTTACGTTTGTGCCTTGGTGCTTTTCGCTCTTCCCCTGTTGAGAGCCTCTATACAGAAGCAAATGTTCCATCCTTGTCTGATCGCCGTGATGCCCATTGCCTTCGTTACTATGTACGCTCTCACGATCTACACAATCCTTCCATTTATAGAATGGTCACCGATATTAGTAGACATTCTTTATTCGTTCGCCGCCCCTGTTTGCTCCGTCCCTTTTCTCTTCGCCTACTTTCACTCTTGTCTTCCCTTCAGTTACCACCTTTATATGTTCATGTAGCATCTCACTTTTCCCTACCCCCCTGGGAAGTTCCAGCTGTTCGGGTCTGTTCTTTCTCACTCCCTTGCTCGAAAGCTCAACTGCCTACGGTGGCTTCCCGCTCTCTTTTTCTTGATCACTTCCACTCTCATTCTCATGCCACCGCTGTGTACACAGATGGCTCTAAGTCTTCAGACGGCGTCGGATTCGCAGCAGTGTTTCCGGACAGCGTCGTACGAGGGCATTTACTATCTTCAGCTAGCATTTTTACTGCTGAACTGTATGCCATTCTTGCAGCACTTATTCGTATCGCATCTATGCCTGTGTCATCATTTGTAGTAGTCTCAGACTCCCTTAGTGCTCTACAGGCTATACGAAAATTTGATACATCTCATCCCCTAGTTCTCCGTATCCAACTTTGGCTACGCCGTATCTCTACCAAACATAAAGATATTGTTTTTTGTTGGGTCCCTGGTCATGTCGACGTACAGGGCAATGAACAGGCAGACACTGCTGCGCGGTCAGCAGTATATGACCTACCAATTTCCTATCGAGGTGTTCCATTTCTGGACTATTTTGCTGCAATAGCTACCCACCTTCGCACCCGTTGGCAACAACGTTGGTCAACTCTGCTCGGTAACAAACTTCATTCTATTAAACCGAGCATAGGTTACTGGCCGTCTTCTTGTCATCAGTGCCGAGGTTGGGAGACCACTCTCTCCCGCCTTCGCATTGGCCACACTCGTCTTACTCATGGGTATCTCATGGAGAGGCACCCTGTTCCTCTCTGTGAGCAGTGTCAAGTTCCAGTATCGATTAGCCACATTCTGTTAGACTGCCCTCTCTATCAACGAGCACGCAGAATTTACCTCCAACGTCGTCTTCGTTCTCCTACTCTCTCTTTACCTTCCCTTCTTGCTGATGGACCCTCCTTTAATCCTGACTCTCTCATTGACTTCTTGACAACGACTGATTTACTCCACAAACTCTGATGATACTTTTCGCACTCCCCTCAGCCCTTTCTGGTTCAGTCTCTTGCTGCCCTTTACCCTTTCACCATCCACTGCCCCGCTGTTATCCGTAACCTGTTGCTCATCCATCTCCCTTTTGCCACCTGATGCCCTCGCTTCCTTCCTGCCCTGCAGCGCTGTATAGTCCTTGTGGCTTAGCGCTTCTTTTTGATTATAATAATATAATAATAATGTACAAGTGAGGCCCTATAGTACCCCAGAACCTATCCTGCTGTATAATTGGGGGCCCTACAGTAGCCCAGAATCGAACCTGCTGTATAAGTGGGGCCCTACAGTAGCTCAGAACCTAACCTGCTGTATAAGTGGGGCCCTACAGTAGCTCAGAACCTAACCTGCTGTATAAGCGAAGCCCTACAGTAGCTCAGAACCTAACCTGCTGTATAAGTGGGGCCACAAAGTACCCCAGAACCTAACTTGCTTTACAAGTGAGGCCCTATAGTACCCCAGAACCTATCCTGCTGTATAATTGGGGTCCTACAGCAGCCCAGAATCTAACCTGCTGTATAAGCTGGGCCCTACAGTAGCCCAGAACCTATCCTACTGAATAGGAGCCTAACCTGTTGTGTAAGTAGGGTCCTACAGTAGCCCAGAACCTAACCTGCTGCATAAGCATGGCCCTACAGTGGCCCAAAACCTAACCTGCTGTACAAGTATCCCAGAACCTAACCTGCTGTATGAATGGGGCCCTACAGTGGCCCAGAACCTGACCTGCTGTATAAGCAGGGCCCTACAATAGCCCAGAACCTATCCTACTAAATAGGCAGGCCCTACAGTACCCTGGAGCCTAACCTGTTGTGTAAATAGGGTCCTACAGTAGCCCAGAACCTAACCTGCTGCATAAGCACGGCCCTACAGTGGCCCAAAACCTAACCTGCTGTATAAGTATCCCAGAACCTAACCTGCTGTATAAATGGGGCCCTACAGTGGCCCAAAACCTAACCTGTTGTATAAGTATCCCAGAACCTAACCTGCTGTATAAGTGTGGCCCTACAGTAGCTCAGAACCTAACCTGCTGTATAAGTGAGGCCCTACAGTAGCCCAGAACCTAACTTGCTGTACAAGTGAGGCCCTATAGTACCCCAGAACCTATCCTGCTGTATAATTGGGGGGCCCTACAGTAGCCCAGAATCTAACCTGCTGCATAAGCATGGCCTTACAGTGGCCCAAAACCTAACCTGCTGTATAAGTATCCCAGAACCTAACCTGCTGTATAAGTGTGGCCCTACAGTAGCTCAGAACCTAACCTGCTGTATAAGTGGGGCCCTACAGTAGCTCAGAACCTAACTTGCTTTACAAGTGAGGCCCTATAGTACCCCAGAACCTATCCTGCTGTATAATTGGGGCCCTACAGTAGCCCAGAATCTAACCTGCTGTATAAGCTGGGCCCTACAGTAGCCCAGAATCTAACCTGCTCTATGAATGGGGCCCTACAGTAGCCCAGAACCTATCCTACTGAATAGGCAGGCCCTACAGTACCCTGGAGCCTAACCTGTTGTGTAAGTAGGGTCCTACAGTAGCCCAGAACCTAACCTGCTGCATAAGGATGGCCCTACAGTGGCCCAAAACCTAACCTGCTGTATAAGTATCCCAGAACCTAACCTGCTGTATAAATGGGGCCCTACAGTGGCCCAGAACCTGACCTGCTGTATAAGCAGGGCTCTACAGTAGCCCAGAACCTATCATGGTGTAATAGGAGGGTCCTACAGTAGCCCAGAACCTAACTTGCTGTATGAATGGGGTCGTACAGTAGCCCAGAACCTAACTTGCTGTATTTGCAGGGCCCTACAGTAGCCCAGAACCTAACCTGCTGTATGAATGGGGTCCTACAGTAGCCCAGAACCTAACTTGCTGTATTTGCAGGGCCCTACAGTAGCCCAGAACCTAACCTGCTGTATAAGCTGGGTCCTACAGTAGCCCAGAACCTAACCTGCTGTATAAGCAGAGCCCTACAGTAGCCCAGAACCTATCATGGTGTATAAGCAGGGCCCTACAGTAGCTCAGAACCTAACCTGCTGCATAAGTGGGGCCCTACAGTATCCCAGAACCTAACCTGCTGTATTATCAAGGCCATCCAGTAGCCCCAAAACTAACCTGCTGTATAATTAGGGCCCTAGAGTAGCCTAGAACCTAACCTATGTAAGTGGAGCCCTACAATAGCCCAGAACCTAACCTGCTGTATAAGGGGGAGCCCTACAGTAGCCCAGAACATAACCTGCTGTATAAGTGGGGCCCTTCAGTACCCCAGAACCCATCTTGCTGTATAAGGAGAGCCCTACAGTAGCCCAGAACCTAACCTGCTGTATAAGTGGGGCCCTTCAGTAGCCCAGAACCTAACCTGCTGTATAAGCAGGGCCCTACAGTAGCCCAGAACCTAACCTGCTGTATAAGCAGGGCCCTACAGTAGCCCAGAACCTAACCTGCTGTATAAACAGGGCCCTACAGTAGCCCAGAACCTATCTGTATAAGCAAGGCCCTGCAGTAGCCCAGAACCTAGCTTTCTGCATAAGCGGGGCCCTACAATAGCCCAGAACCTAACTTGCTGTATTAGTGGGTCCTTACAGTAGCTCAGAACCTAACCTGCTGTGTAGTGGGACACTGCTTGTAGGTATCAATAAATTCAAACTGATCTAACATTTCTTTTGAAAATCCTGGAAAAAAGTCAGTAGAATAGTAAAGTTAATAGATTCGTGTTATACAGTAAGTCCTTGACTTATGCACTGAGGACCTTAACTGTGTATAATAATGTATAATATACGCTAAAATGATATACAGCCTCTTCTCACTTGGCGACGTACTCGTTTACCGACGATTTGGACTTACGATGGGCTCTCTGACCAGTGTTCATTCCTAAATAACGTGTATTAGAGCTGCTTTCCCCACGCCTCTCTTACATTTTTTTGCTTTTCACTTTGAATTTTTATTCTCGCAAAAAATAGATTTACTGTTATGCAGACTACTGCATTAGTGTAGAAATGGTATAAATAATATCAGCGCACTTGTGAAAGAATACAGTGGACCCCCGCATAACGATTACCTCCGAATGTGACCAATTATGTAAGTGTATTTATGTAAGTGCGTTTGTACGTGTATGTTTGGGGGTCTGAAATGGACTAATCTACTTCACAATATTTCTTATGGGAACAAATTCGGTCAGTACTGGCACCTGAACATACTTCTGGAGTGAAAAAATATCGTTAACCGGGGGTCCACTGTATTAGACTCGCCAGTTGACATGTATTGGACGCGTAGCATGATTTGTTTACTTTTGAACTTTGGTAATAATCGAACATTTCTGCTACTTTGAGCTCAATTTCAAGGTACTTTTCATTTTAAAACTAGTTAAAATCATCTCAACTTCTGTAATATGTCTTCCATTCTATAAAATGAGACCAGGAAAACTAGAATACAACAATAAATACCATACGAAAATACAGTGCAAAGTCGCTGTTTTAATCCAAAAACACGGTCAAAGTTTTTTTCTCATTACGCACTGTGCTGCAGGATTTTTTTTTTTTTTTTTTTTAGACTGCGCACACTGACCACATCGACCCATTCTTTCATATGTACGTGTGGCATGCAAAGAGTACGCAACCTTTATTCGGCGCATGTACACACCCTCATTTACAGGCTATCTCCCCCAACCAGTGAACCAGGTGACTGAGGGTTGACGATGGGGCCTCGTCGTTCAACCAGTACCTAGGTTCCAGCCAATAAGAAGATGGTTTTGGTAATCGCAGAAGTTATGTGGGTACCACTCTCCTGTCTGCCCTTGCCATTCCCATTCTAGAGCTGGTTGAAGCACGGTTTGCTCTCTAGTGGCTTCTATTCTGCCTTGCTTACCGTGGAGTGCACTAATACCTATCGCTGTACATAGTGTATATAGTGTACATACTTCTGTTCTAAATTGGTGAAGGATAATATAAGTCAAAAGTTTTCTGCTGTGTTTATTTTGCTCCCTTTACACCCAGGATAACAGGCCATTTGGACTCCTGGGTTGTAATATGGGGGCCTGTCCGGGAGCTGAACCCGGGACCTCTCGCACCCCAAGCGAGAATCATACCCCTAGACTGTATATTGATAATGACCTCCTGGAATTATGAAGGCAGAGATCTCCTTAAAGGTTACTATCAGGTACCTTTGACGGATAAGGCGAAGGAAATCTCTGCCTTTGTAATTCCAGGAGGTCATTATTAATCGCCGGGTCACCATCTGGAGAAGTCCCTGGCTGGAAGTACCGGCAAATCATCAAGAAGTCATTATTAATATACAGTTACCCCCTTCAGAATGAAAAACTCCCCCTCTTCATTCCAGAAACTTATCCATCAGGCTATTAAAGGACTTGAAGGCACGGCAGCGTACCTGGATGATATTGTTGTGGTGTCTGATACTTGGGATCAACACCTATTTAGGCTTAAGGCTCTCTTTGAGACCTTTCAGAGTTCCCATTTAACTGTTAATTTATCTAAGTCTTCCTTTGGCCAGGCCACTGTTACTTTTCTAGGCCATGAAGTAGGTAGTGGTAAAGTTGCTCCTAAACTTGCTAAAGTTCTTGCCATTAAAGATTATCCAGTTCCACATGATAGGAAATCTCTTCAACGTTTCCTAGGCATGATAGGATTTTACAGAAGATTCTGTAAGAATTTTTCAGACATTGCAGCCCCTCTTACCAGTCACAAAGTTCCCTTTAATTGGACCCCAGAATGTCAAAGTGCTTTTGATAAAGCAAAAAGATTGTGTACTGAACCCATTCTTTTGTCTCCAGACTTCTCCAAACCTTTCTCATTACAGTTTGATGCTTGTGAGTCTGGGGTTGGGGCAGTACTATTGCAAAACGGGGACCAGGAGTTGCAGCCTGTAGCCTACTTCTCAGCCAAGTTCCAGCCGCATCAGAGGGCTTACTCTACCATTGAAAAAGAAGCCCTTGCGCTGGTACTGGCTTTGGAGCACTTTGATGTATACGTGGGACAAACTTCACAGGTGGTCACTGTCTACAGTGATCACAATCCTCTAGTATATCTCCAAACCATGAAGAACCACCACACGAGGCTCATGAGATGGACGTTGAGACTGCAACCCTATTGTTTGAAAATTGTACATATTGCCGGCAAAGAAAATATGTTGGCAGACTCTTTATCAAGAGTCTAGCAATATTATTTATAATAATTATACGTATATTAGGTTAGGATGTGTTAGGTTACTTGTGGTAACCCCTTCCAAGCTCTTTCTTTTTATCCCCTGGTGTGGTTTTTTTTTTTTTAGTGAGGGGATGCGGGCTACCGTCCGCCTGTTTCTTGGACCTAAGCTAGCTCGACTGTCTACTGTCTTGCTCTGAGTTTAGGGTTTGGCTTTTTGTCATGAGAAAAGCTGAGCTCTATCTAAGAGTTGGATGGTTGAGAGGAAAGGCAGTACCATTACTTTGTGCCATGGCAGCACATGGGAGGTGGCAGCCTAATCCTGAGCCTTCTCGGGGTGGGGGTGTGGCATGCAAAGAGTACGTAACCTTTATTCGGCGCATGTACACACCCTCATTTACAGGCTATCTCCCCCAACCAGCGAACCAGGTGACTGAGGGTTGACGATGGGGCCCCGTCGTTCAACCAGTACCTAGGTTCCAGCCAGAAGATGGTTTTGGCAATCTCAGAGGTTATGTGGGTACCACTCTCTTGTCTGCCCTTGTCATTCCCATTCTAGAGCTGGTTGAAGCACGGTCTGCTCTCTAGTGGCTTCTATTCTGCCTTGCTTACCGTGGAGTGCACTAATACCCACCGCTGTACATAGTGTATATAGTGTACATACTTCTGTTCTAAATTGGTGAAGGATAATATAAGTCAAAAGTTTTCTGCTGTGTTTATTTTGTTCCCTTTACACCCAGGATAACAGGCCATTTGGACTCCTGGGTTGTAATAGTAAGCCTACCAGCTTTCTCTCACTAGATTTGAGGGGGCTAGAATTTAGGCGTACTAGTACACCAAAATCCCTGGTGCATAAGCCGTACTAGTACGTCCAAAACCCTGAAAGGGTTAAGTGAGGAGAGGCTGCAATAATGAAATACACAATACAGAAGTCTCAACACGTTCATATGTAGAGGACTGACTGTATCCAGAAAGTCAGCCCAGCATACACCTAAGAACTGGCAGAAGTCTAACATGGAAATAAGGGAGAGGTGCTGACATGAGTAAGAATGAAATGATGACTTGTGTGGGAATTTATTGGGCTACCAGCAAGCTTTGATCATAATAAACTGCCCTATGGGCAGTAATGAAAGGGCACCATACTGAGTATAAGACCCTACGGGAGCCTCAGAGGTGAGTATTAGTGTCGCTGAGGCATGACATGGTCCAGGTAGGACCCTAGGTCCTTAAGCTGAAAAAAGATGCATTTACAAAGTAAATAATTTTACATAATAGAAGCTGGAAAATAATTTAATATAACTATGAAAATAATTGTAAAAATTACGACACAGAAATGTTTACCAGGAACGTAAGTCAAGACATTTTTTTACAATTTATAAATGTTTCACAGAAATGTAAGTTAAGATTTTTTTTTACTGTGTTAAAAGTTATTTGCAGTAGATTTTAAAATGATTTACTAAAAATCAGTAACTTTTGTTCCTCTACATAAGAATATACAGTAAATTAAAACCCTAAATCTATGCCAACTTAAATCACAATACAGTACTGTACAGTATTTTCAGAATGGAAAATGGAATGTGGGTCAGTATATAATACTTGGTATATTCTCTGAAAAAGCTTAGAAGATAGGGACACTTTTATTAACACATCGGCTGCTTTCCACCGAGGCATGGCGACCCAAAAGAGAAGAAAGACTTTTCATCATCATTCACTCCATCACTGTGTTGTCAGAGCGCATCTACACTACAGTTCAAGAACTGCTGCTATTCTGGCATCTCAAGTTTATAATTGCATATGTGCAACATACATTTACCACATGCAGTTGATGCAGTTTGCAAAATGACGATTCTTTTCTCTGTGGGATTTATTGATGGCCTGATTGAGCTTATACGGCCGCCTTGAGGCTGGAACACATCTGCATAAAGCTAGACACACCTATATTAAAACACCTGTAACTAAGAAGGTAACAAGACGGGTATATCATAGCATAACTAACAACTGATGTAACATACTAACAGTTTGAAGTAATGTAGCGGTGAATATACATTAAAACTGAATAACTCTTAATGAAGTTGAGATACTAAATTATGATAATATTGGTAATAAAGTATATACAGATAGTGGACTGGTTGAGCACTTGTGGCATGCAGTGCAACAGTGAAGGAAGGCACTGCTTGGCACTTGTGGAAGGCAGTGACCACCATGTACAAGAAACGACATCGGATACACAGGACGACACACGTAGACCTGAGGTAGGAGTGATTGTACAATGTTGTGAGCAGCGGGTAGTGGCGTCGGGGGACGGCAGAGGTTATTTACAATTCAAAAGAGATATTGAAACTAGTGAGGTATAGAAACTGGTATATAAATAAAATTTCCATCATGCTAATGTTAATGAAATGAATGGCTTTTAAAATTAACAAGTTATTGTAATAGGTAATTTTAAAACATCAATAACAAAAATAATATAATAAATATTTATGAACATCGATAAGAAATCAGTGTTTAGTTAATAAGAATTTTATGATTAAAATGTTACTTTAATGGATAATACAATAAGTACTGATAAAGCTCCTCTATATATGTAATTTTTATAAATGTAAGTGAAATACAGCCTTTCCTCACTTAGCAATGTACTCGTTTACCGACGACTCGGCAATGTACTCGTTTACCGACGACTCAGCAATGTACTCGTTTACCGACGACTCAGCAATGTACTCGTTTACCGACGTCTCAGCAATGTACTCGTTTACCGACGACTCGGACTTACGACGGGCTCTCCGACTAGTATGCATACCTAGATAATGTATATTAGAGTTGATTTCCTCTATTCTGTTTATTACAGTATACAGTATACTACTGTATAAACATTTAAAAATATACTAAAACTGTTATAAATGGTGCAAAGGTGACATTAAAACAATATCAAAGATGTTGACACAAACCACCACAATTATGGTATGCTCCTCACTTAGTGACGAATTTATTTACTGATGTGGTCTTAGGAACAGAACTCCGTCGTTAAGTGAGGAGAAGCTGTACTATATCCAAAATTGAATTGCACTTTTAATTGCACTTTTTCCCTCGCACTTGGAAGAAAATACACTCTGTAGAGGAACTTTATACGAGAATTTACTGTATTCAGCATAAGTGTCAATCCAGTCTTTAGTTTTTAAAACATCAACAGTTGACTGGTACAGTCTGTCTTCTCATTTGTAACCCTTAAATTATGCCAATACTGTATATAACAGTGCTATGACCCATACAAGTTTAGCGCATGCTTTTTTTTAACATGTGACACTGAGGGGGTTTTATAATAAATTTGACACAACTCAAATTTTTTTTTTATGGATTACAATTTATTTTTGTCTTGGGGAAAATTAGCATGTAATGCCCCTTGCCTTAAAATTTTAAAATTTAGTTAAAAATTTAACATTACTATAATTTGTAAGAATGGCGTAATAAAAATGTTTTAACCCTTTAGTGTTCCAAGGCTCTTTACAGGACCCAAATCTAGGGTGACTTCGAGGGTTCCAGAGTGCAGTTAAGTTATGAAATTGTTGATGATCTAGCCAATAGGGGAACTCGTCATCTTCCAGTAACCAATCGGCTCTTCCCAAGAGAAAAGGGAAGCAGGGGTGGGGAAAGCAGAGATGTGAAGCAGTGTGTATCTGGAGGGTGTTCCGGGGGTCAACGCCTCCCCTGCTGCCTGGGCCATAACCAGGCCTTGTGGCGGATCGGATGTGATCAATCAGGCTGTTACTGCTGGCTGCATGCAACCCAATGTACAAATGGCAACCCGGCTGATCAGGTGAGGTGCTTCCCAATTGGTAACAGTTGCTAGTAAATAGAAAAAACACGGCCTGACTCGCTTTCAAAAATTCACAAAATCTATGGCGAAAATCTAGGGATTTGCACAGACCAGAAATATGTTCAAATCCCTTCATTTTTTTGATGAGTGAACACTAAAGGGTTAAAGGAAACTATATACGGTGTATGTGCTCCTCGACTTATGATGATCGTTACGTTCTGACAAACTCATTGTAAATCAGGGTTTAGCGTTCCATTTTAATTATAATTATCATAAATTGAAAATAACATCAGCCGAATATGCAAATGATATGCTGAATAAATAACCACTGTCGCTGAATGAGCATATAAATAATTACTGTAAATATAGGTCCACCATCTATGGTGTCGCTTATGAGATGCACCAGTTGAACTGACCAGAGGGGCGCTTGAGCGGCATGCGTCGCATCATTGTGGAAACCTTTCTCCATCGGGAGCCAGAGACGGGTCATCGCAAGATTGGGACCCGTGCCAGGACTATGGTCTTGGCGAACATTATACATACATAGGTCCACCATCACAAATCCGGCATCACTGTGACCTGTAGTGTGCCGGATTATTGAGTTTGCCGGATTACAGAGTGGTTAGGTTAGAATACACTTAATAAAATTAACCAACTTGACTTACACAAGAAAGTTCATTGAACATTGGCAAAAATTGAACATTTCTGCTACTTTGAGCTCAATTTCAAGGTACTTTTCATTGTGAAATCAATCCGAATCTGTAATATATCTTCCATTCTATCAATAACCAAATTTCTGTAAACTCAGCATTGTAATCCTTATAGAGAATAAACTTTGAATTTTGAATTTGAATTTGAATTTGAATGAGACCAGAAAAACGAGAATACAACCATAAAAACCATACAAAAGTGTACTATAAAGAGGCAGCTAATGGCTGAGAAGTGAACTCCCTTATTTATCGTCCGATTTTTTTTTTCATTTTTGGTGTACGTTAAAAAGCACATTTCCATCATACATTGCCCAAGTTTTAATGAGATAGCCCAACAAACAACTGAGAAAAAAATATTTACCAAAAATATATGGCAAGCCCAAGCCAGGTACTGGAAATAAGCCACTTTAACTCTTTTGGGTTATCCTCGGTTCTTTATACATGTGCTGCTATGTATGATAGTCTATGTATCTGTACTTGTGTATACCTGAATAAACTTGCTTCTATTCTGTCGACTGAGTACAAGAAACCGCCCATTCACCTATTTCAACTACCCAATAAAGTGGTCAGAAATTGGCAATTTGGCCAATTTCAAACAAATTTCAACAGATGCCAATTTCAAAATAGGGTCCAAAATAAACAATGCAGACATTACACACAGTGTGACTTTGTCAATGGTCCAAGTTGGACCGAAACGTCGTCGTAAGCTTCTCTCTTTTATGTGCGGGTTATTTGTGTATCGTTCCAGTCACGGTATTGTGCCTTTTTGTTATTTATTTATTAATGCAGACATTCCTGGCACTAAAATAACATTTTCTCTGTTCATTAGTCACAGCTCCTGGCCCCTCTTATATTACTCTTGCTTACCATTTGGAATTTTTATTCACACAAAAAATAGAAGATTTACTGTTATGCAGACTGCTGCATTATTGTAATAATTGTATAAATAATGTCAACCCATTCGTGACTGCGTACGAGACTGGCCAGGCGGACATGTATTAGACAGCGACGTCATTTGTTTACTCTTGAACATCGCCAAAAAATCTAACATTTCTCCTACTTTGAGCTCAATTTTTAAGGTACTTTTCATTAAGAAAGCAATCAAAATCATATCCATTTCTGTAATATATCTTCCATTCTATCAAATGACACCAAAAAAATGAGAATACAACCATAAAAACCATACGAAAATATACTGCTAAGGGGCTGCTAATGGCTGAAAAATGAACTCCGTTATTTATGGGCCAATTTCTTTCATTGTTGGTGAACGTTAAGAAGCATCTTTCCATCATACATTGCACATGTTTCAATAAGATAACCCAACAAACGACTGAAAGAGAAAAAATAATTATAATAATATCATCTTTATTTACTACAAGTACATGGTATACAGTCCTAGCTGACAACAATGACATACTACTATATAGAAAGCCACTTGTTATGTTAAGCATTTCAGGCAAATTAGGTCAGTGTCCCAGGATAAGACCCACACTAGTCCACTAACACCCGGGTACCCATTTACTGATGGGTGAACATAGACAACAGATGTAAAGAAACATGCCCAGTTTTCTACCCTGGCTGGAAATCGAATATTTACCAAAAATCATATATGGCAAGCCTAAGCCAGGTACTAGAAATAAGCCACTTTGACTTTTTTTGGGTTATCCTAGGTTCTCTACACATATGCTGCTATGTATGATAATCTATGTAGAGAAAATAGCTTTTTTGTTTCAGTTTTATGGTGCAGTACGAGTGTACAGTGGACCCTTGAATTTCATCCCCCTTGAATATCGTGAATTTTGCAAAATATTGGCTTGATTTTCGTGAATTGGCGTAGAAATTGGCGGTCATATGAAATTCCCCCTGGTAATGGACAGTGCTCCTGCTCATCCTCCAGACTTGGTAGAGCAAATGGTGAAGGACTCAAGAAATCATATTTGTGGTCACAGTGGTGCCTGTGCTAACCTTCCTATGGTGTAGAAATATACCTAGTTGGATGAATCTTATTGTGGCTAGCTGGTCTAGTGGCTAACGCGACGGGCTGGAGTTTTGAGACTCTATGACCGCGGGTTCAATCCCGGCCGGGGGTATGGTTTGGAATGGTTTAGGAGTTTAACTTCATCACAGTGAACTTCTTTACCCCTAATACCACTCCTCTCCTCCAGCCTATGGACCAGCAGATAATTTCAAACTTCAAAAAACTCTACACCAAAGCAGTGTTTCAGAGGTGCTTTAACATAACCTCAGACTCTGAATTGACCCTAAGAGAGTTCTGGAAAGATCACTTCAGTCTCCTCCATGCATAAACCTTATAGTAAATGTTGGCAGGGAGTGACTTCCAGGACAATGAACTCTGCTTGGAGAAAATTGTGGCCAGAATGTGTCCTCGACAAAGATTTTGAAGGGTTTGAGGCTGACCCTATGCCAGTTGTGGAATCTGTTGTGGCATTGGGGTAGTCATTGGGGTTAGAGGCTAGTGGCGAGGATGTGGAAGCATTGGTGATGACCACAATGAAGCGCTAACCACTGAAGAGCTGCTAGACCTTAATCTGCAACAGCAACAGACCACAGGCCAGGAAATTTCTTCAGAGGAGGAGGAAGAGAGAGGGAAGAAGTTGCTCTCTTCAAAGATTAAGGAGATGGGTACAGTGTGGACTAGGATGGAAAGATTTGAGGAGGAACATCACCCTGACAAAGCTGTTGCAGGCCATGCATGTGACATGTTCAATGGCAATGTCTTGTCTCAATTTAGGCTAATTTTAAAGAAACTCCAAAAACAGACCTTTCTTGACCAATTTTTTGAGCGACGGGTCCAGTGACTCTCAAGCTGGTCCTAGTGGCATTAAAAAACAAAGAAGGGAAGTAACCACGGAAAAGGATTTGACACATGAAGTCTTTATGGAAGGGGATTCCCCTTCCAAACAATAATAACTCTTCCATCCGCTCCTCTCCTTCCATCTTCCACACATCATCAACTCTTCAATAAAGGTAAGTGTCAAGTTGTTATTGTTTTATTCTTCATGTCTCATTGTTTTCTGTGTAGATAAATGTACATTTAATGCAAAAAAAAAAAAGATATTTTTTTAATACTTTTGGGTGTCTGGAATGGATTAATTTGATTACATTATTTCTTATGGGGAAAATGGTTTTGAAAATCGTGAATTTTGAATTTTGGCAGACTTTCTGGAACAGATTAATCATGAAATTCAAGCCCACTGTATATCACAGTTAGCCATGTGCTATACTCCGTTTAACCTTTTGAGGGTCTGTGCCGTAGATCTACAGCTTTACATTGAGGGTCCAAACCGTAGATCTACGTCATGAGCTCAGCTCACTCTGATAAGCTGTGAGTGGTAAATTTTGGTCTAGATATGAGAGAATACATCTATGTGGTATGTGTGCACCACATAAAACAAATCCTGCAGCACACAGTGCAAAATACACAAATAACCCGCACATAAAAGAGAGAAGCTTACGACGACGTTTCAGTCCGACTTGGACCATTGACTTTGTCAATGGTCCAAGTCGGACCGAAACGGCGTCGTAAGCTTCTCTCTTTTATGTGCGGGTTATTTGTGTATCGTTCCAGTCACGGTATTGTTCCTTTTTTGTTATTTACACTGCAAAATGAGAGGAAAAAAACTGAGACCGTAATTTTCAATTAAAACAGTGACTTTGCAGTGTTTTTTTGTATGTTTTTTATAGTTGTGTTTGCGGTTTCTTGGTCTCATTTGATAGAATGGAAGACATATTACAGAAATAGAGATGATTTTGATTGGTTTTATTACTGAAAATGACTTGAAACAGAGCTCAAAATAGCAGAAATGTTAAATTTTTGCTGATGTTCAAGAGTAAACAAACGACCTCACACGTCTATTATACGCCAGCTGGTGGGTCTAATGTACATTCACAAATGTGCTAATATTATTTATACAATTATTACAATATTGCATAAGAGTAAATCTTCTATTTTTTGGTTTGAATAAAAATTCATTATGTGAATAAAAAATCAAAATGGAATTCATTTGTAAAGCCTCAAAACGTAACTAATGAACAGAGGAAATGTTAGTTTAGTGCCAGGAATACCTACATTGTTTATTCTGGACCCTATTTTGAAATTGGAATATTTTGAACTTTGTGTTAAATTGGCCAAATTACCAATTTCCGATCACTTTATTTTGTAGTTGAAACAGTCGACTTGGCGAATTCTTGTGCTCAATCGATAGAATAGAAGTAATACTAGTGAAATAGCTAAGAATTTGGTCGACTGGAATAATGTAATT
The DNA here is from genome assembly GCF_038502225.1 of Cherax quadricarinatus. Lineage (NCBI taxonomy): Eukaryota > Metazoa > Arthropoda > Malacostraca > Decapoda > Parastacidae > Cherax > Cherax quadricarinatus. Next base: position 8,240,651 of record NC_091387.1, read on the forward strand.
GGCCTAAAATGGGAGTCAAAGTCAGCAAAATCGCAGATTCGTAAATATCGCTGACACATCAAAATTCGTGAGAACATAATTTCGTCAATTTTCCATCAAATTTCATACTTTTTGTTTTATTACCTTCAGAAAAAGATTCTCTACCATTTCATAAGAAAAAATAACAAAATTATTTTTTGAAAATTCTTGGATACTGGTGCACACTTTGAAATTTGGCCTCTGGACCCTGAAAGGGTTAATACAAGCCTCCAAGACAGGGATGGGAGAATGGTACTTGTATCCCATATCCTCTTCATACCTCTGTCGAACCGCTTGATATTATGCCAAGTACTGTATTATTAATTCTGGAGTATTTAACATGTTTTTATGTTATATTGTTTATTATGTCATATTGGATGAATTGTGATAGGCAGATAAGCCGTAGTGTTGATATTAGCATAATAATAAAGCATATTCCCCTGCATCACGAGACCGAGCTCATGGCAGCCGACAGTGGCTTCAAAGCCACCTTATATTTAATGGACAATGTACTGTGTAGGTGCTTTACATAACGAGAAACATTTCTTTTATTCGTTGGAACCACGGCTAGGGCTAAAAGTAAGCAGGTTATAACAATAAATGGAGAAAAAGAAGTTGGAATGACTTATGCAGTAAGCAGTGCCACCACAGTACCAACAGGCTGGTGTGACGACCCTGGAAATTTGAAATTATGCTAGCCGAAATTAGTGTAATAACTGATGGAACCGGATGTCTGGTTGCTGCATTTGTGATGGTGGACCTGTACCAGTGTTGAAAAATAAATGAATACAAGTTACAGATTTTCCGCCTTCATGCTGGGTAACTATCTTAAGTTTCATCTCCAAAGTACAGTATGACCCCTGTATCTGTAGGGGATACTTGCCAAGGATCTGCCGTGGATGCCGAAATAGCGGATAGTAGCAAACCCTATACTGTACATATGTATATACATGCAAGGAATTCGCGAGAGCATGCGAAATATACACAAACACTGATCTCTGGCTGAAGGAGACTCGAACCTACGAACCTTAGGACAAGGTACGCAGTGCTTTACCAATCTACCCGCACTAGGTCCAGTGTGGGTAGATTGGTAAAGCACTGCGTACCTTGTCCTAAGGTTCGTAGGTTCGAGTCTCCTTCAGCCAGAGATCAGTGTATGTGTATATACATGTAACTCATTTTTCATTTACATGCCTGTTATGAAGTTTTATTGATAAATTATGCACAAGTGGAGAATTATCACTTTTTCGCTGATGGGAAGCACTTGACAGCTTCTCTTAGGCTTTGAAGACCTTCCAACATCACTACTTTTACACTTTGATGCCATTATTAAGCAAAATTATGGGTTATTTTCAGGCCACGGCAAACTGTGGATACTGAAACCATGGATACAGGACCCCTGGATACGGAGGTTCCCCTGTAATTGCTTTTACACCATCGTAACTTAGAAATATCATAAGTCGCGGAGCACCTGTACATTCAAAACAGCTACGAATTTTTTCCTTTTGAATATAAAAATAAATTATTTCAAATTCAATAGTTAAAATTTATTCTAGATGTCTCGTTAACATAAATTTAATAACTTTTTTGAAAAATCTTCAGGGTAATAATCATTCATAAATGAAAATGCGGAAAACGGTTGATAACATACCAACAAATAACAAACATATGCAGAAAATAATACCGACAAAATGTTAGGTAAATGACCATGGATACAACTTGTGTGACCTTTTTATTGTGGCAATGTTTTGCTCTCCAGGAGCTTTGTCGAGCCGTTACCTAATGGTTTGATGAAATTCCTGGAGAGCAAAATGTTGTCACAATAAAAGGTCACACTAGCTGTATCTGTGGCCTTTTACCTAACAAAAAAAAAAAGGCATTTCTGGGTGCTGTGGGTTCACACTAGTACCAGTACCTCACACTAGTGCCATTGCTTCACACTAGTGCCATTACTTGACACTAGTGCCATTACTTCATACTAGTACCAGTACCTCACACTAGTACCAGTACCTCACACTAGTACCAGTACTTCATACTACCTGGAGTTTACCTGGAGAGGGTTTCAGGGGCCATTACTTCACACTAGTACCAGACTTCACACTAGTACCAGTACCTCACACTAGTACCAGTACCTCACACTAGTACCAGTACCTCACACTAGTATCAGCACTTCTTGGAAGCCCTGGTACACCCTCTTCAGATTTTCCAAATTCAGAGAAACCAACTTAAAGTATTGAGCTTCCCAGAGAAATGAACTTGCATGAGCACCAGATTTCTTGCCAGTTTTGGTTATATTGCAAAAAGTGGCGAGATTCCTCTTCAGTCGAGCTGACTACATAGTTATAATCAATTTATGTATAGATATTGAGCATTCAGACTTCCCATGCACCGATGCAGTCACGTTTTTGTCTGAGGATTTTTTCAATTTCTTACAGCAACAATCCCTTACGAACTGGAACACTTTCAAAATCTGTCAAAATATTTCAGAGGTTGACACAATATTTGGCACAAAACAATGGACACTTAAAAGTTCACTTACAAGTTCTGGAACAACCAAAAAGATCACTTTTAGCCACTGTATTATAGAAATCATTAAAAAAAAAAGTGTGTATATATGTATATTCTGTGGATTAAAAAAACCTCTATTTACTCCTGAGGTTTTGTTCTTCAATTTTCTAGATAAAATGTACGTTTGTTTTTTAGTTCTTCAGTTCTACGTTTAAATGCAATTCTATTCTTAATATATTTAAGAAACTTCACTGATCAGTGAGTATATGAGAAACTCGATATATAGGAAGGTTTGTCAAGTATGTGTAAACACTTCACATACATACTAACCCTCGTACCACTCAGGGTCTGGCACTTCTGATTGTACAGAATATGGTGTGCACTGTTGTTGATGTACACTACTGATGTACAATGTACACTGTTGTTGGTGTACACTACTGATGTACAATGTACACTGTTGGTGTACACTACTGATGTACAATGTACACTGTTGTTGGTGTACACTGCTGATGTACAATGTACACTGTTGTTGATGTACACTACTGATGTACAATGTACACTGTTGTTGGTGTACACTACTGATGTACAATGTACACTGTTGTTGGTGTACACTACTGATGTACAATGTACACTGTTGTTGGTGTACACTACTGATGTACAATGTACACTGTTGTTGGTGTACACTACTGATGTACAATGTACACTGTTGGTGTACACTACTGATGTACAATGTACACTGTTGGTGTACACTACTGATGTACAATGTACACTGTTGTTGGTGTACACTGCTGATGTACAATGTACACTGTTGTTGGTGTACACTACTGATGTACAATGTACACTGTTGTTGGTGTACACTACTGATGTACAATGTACACTGTTGTTGGTGTACACTACTGATGTACAATGTACACTGTTGTTGGTGTACACTACTGATGTACAATGTACACTGTTGTTGGTGTACACTACTGATGTACAATGTACACTGTTGTTGGTGTACACTACTGATGTACAATGTACACTGTTGTTGGTGTACACTACTGATGTACAATGTACACTGTTGTTGGTGTACACTACTGATGTACAATGTACACTGTTGTTGGTGTACACTACTGATGTACAATGTACACTGTTGTTGGTGTACACTACTGATGTACAATGTACACTGTTGTTGGTGTACACTACTGATGTACAATGTACACTGTTGTTGGTGTACACTACTGATGTACAATGTACACTGTTGTTGGTGTACACTGCTGAATTTTCCAACAGCATCAATATTTGGTAATTGGACTTTGCTACCTTTCCTCCTGAGTCTTGCAGAGTTACATTTAACCAGTACCAAATCTAACTAACCTCTTATTTAACAAGTTTATATTACACATTTCAAGATAAAACTACAATACTGTATAAAAGCTATGCTGAATTAATCTGCTGACAGCCGGAGGTCGACTTTACGGGTTTACAACACAGAACACTATGAATAAAAAGACCTGTAATGACTGAGGTTTTGCCAGTCTACAAAATGAAGTTAAAATTAACATTTCCGTATAAATTATTTTGTACATTAAAAGATAGAAAGGCTATCTTTAATGACATTAATATGACAAAATTTAGAGCCCATATTTTCACAAATATTTTTCAATAAAGAAATGATAGACTATATTGTTTACGCAAAGTATTAATTAGGTTTATGGTCTGGCCAGCAGACTATAAACTTTTTAAAGGTGAAATAACTGAAAATGTAAGTATATAGTATCTTCAAGACTATGGGAACTTAGTGCTACCTTCCCCTTTCATCTAGTTAAATTACCCTTATTTCCCAAGGGCTGTGTTATCCCTATGGGTTTAGCACATCCCTGTGGATACATGTATGATTGTAGGGACAAGATAATGTAAAATTAGCAAATGTGGTGAGCAGATTAATGTTTCACAATGTTCAGTTTTACTTCAGATTTTTTTTTTTATATTTTTTTTTTATCCTGGAGGGTTAAAAACACAGGATAAACCCAGGAAAACCCAGTGGTTTATTTCCTATGTGGTCTTTATTCCAGGAATATATGAAGCTTAGAAATTCAAAGACAGGGGTAAACCAGTGTATTATGATTACTAGTGCGATGTTGCAGGCAGAGGCAGCGGGAAGTGTCTTGGATTTCACCTGCCTGCAGACGAATTAGTTTTGAGCTTGTATCTGCAACCCAGGGCATCACTTCAGACAAGTCGACTGAACCTTCAGTAAGTCACTACGTGTCAGTAACAAACTGGGACTAGGTGCTACAAAATACTGAACCTTTAGTAAGTTGCTGCATCTTTCAGTAACACAGTTGACTGAATCCACAAAAACAAACATTTATACTAGGAATCTTATGATATTTTGGTTCGTTCTGGACCACTGTGACATCTGGGCATCAATGATGTCTCAGGAAGGACTTAAACATCATGAAATTCTGCTTTTAAATGTAGAGTATTTTTGTGGACTGTTTCAGCTACAATACCGTGACTGTTTATCCTTTCAGTTGACTGAAAATTCAGTAAGTCACTCTCTATAAATCTTAATATATTTGTATTCTAAGAGATAATCCAGCTTATCCATTATATGAATTTATAAAACACTGCCAATGTAATATGTAGAGGATACACAAACCACCTAATGTGGATATTTTCATTATAAAATTTTTAATATTGCCAATGTTTGTGATCTTTCAGATATAGGACAAATTGCACTGAGTAATTTCACATGTTTTTCAAACATGAGTTCTGAAGCCTCAATACAGCCATACGTCTCAAAGGACTATCATTTTAAATTATTGGGAAATGTGGTCGCTTTTTTTAATACACAACTTTGGTTTCTTGAAGTTGAAGTTTACCGGGTAATTGAAAATCTCGGCCATTTCTGACGTTCATTTTTTTCCAGCACGCGGAGATGAGCGAGCCTTAATACGTGCCTGCAAAGTCAGCAGAAGACCGGCTAGAACGTCATGATTGTGGAGCTTTTTGCCAAAGATGAGGCGGCGAACAGAGTCGTCATACGTCAGGAGTGCAACCATGTTCTGCAGCAGGAAGCCTTGACAGTACTCCAGAAGCTGCACTGCATTGTACACCTGTCGACAGAGAAGAATTAATTAATTTGTAGGTCAAGGTACTATTGTCCTGTCAGACGAGTGTGAAATAAGAACTTTTAGTTTTTCTGCACTGATTGAGCTGTTCTTTCTGTCTCATAAATATGTAAGATGATAAGTAAATCTTTGTCTCAACATGTAAGATGACAAGTAAATCTTTGTCTCAACATGTAAGATGACAAGTAAATCTTTGTCTCAACATATAAGATGACAAGTAAATCTTTGTCTCAACATATAAGATAACAAGTAAATCTTTGTCTCAACATATAAGATGACAAGTAAATCTTTGTCTCAACATATAAGATAACAAGTAAATCTTTGTCTCAACATGTAAGATGACAAGTAAATCTTTGTCTCAACATGTAAGATGACAAGTAAATCTTTGTCTCAACATGTAAGATGACAAGTAAATCTTTGTCTCAACATGTAAGATGACAAGTAAATCTTTGTCTCAACATGTAAGATGACAAGTAAATCTTTGTCTCAACATATAAGATGACAAGTAAATCTTACAAATTTCTTACTTTCACTATACACATACATTTACTTCCCTTATATGCTTCTTATTGGTTCTTAATCCTGTAATATTATTATTACACCTCCAGCATCATCACCGCTCTAACCCCTTTATCTTCCCTCCTCGCTGACAGCCCCACCTTTGACACAGACTCCCTCTTTGACTTTGACACCAACTGATTTACTGCACAAACTTCGATTATACTTTCTCTAGCACTCCTCACCGTCCTTACTGACTCTACCTCTGTTATACTCTCCACCCTCGCTGGTCCCTGATCAAGCATATTAAACAGTACACCCTACCCTTCAGTGCTGTATGACCCTTTTGGGTTTAGCTCTTAGTTTTGATTATAATATTATTACAAAATCAAGTGCTAAACCCAAAAGGGTCATACAGTGCTGTCAAAATCCGGTAATATTTCCTTATAACCTAGGGGCCTGGTCTGAGACTGGGTTGTGGGAAAGATAATACCCAGAGCTAGTAACAGACAACACATCGGCTGAATTAAAGAATTAAACTTGTTCACCATCGATCATTCTCTTTCAAGAAGTGCGCAAACCTCACGGTTCACATAAACATTGAGTACAGGCAGGCCCCGCTTATACAGCAAGCTAGATTCTGGGCTACTGGAGGGCCCCGCTTATACAGCAAGCTAGATTCTGGGCTACTGGATGGCCCCACTTATACAGCAGGTTAGGTTCTGGGCTACTGGAGGGCCCTGCTTATACAGCTGGTTAGGTTCTGGGTTACTGGAGGGCCCTACTTATACAGCAGGTTAGGTTCTGGGTTACTGGAGGGCCCTGCTTATACAGCAGGTTAGGTTCTGGGTTACTGGAGGGCCCTGCTTATACAGCAGGTTAGGTTCTGGGTTACTGGAGGGCCCCACTTATACAGCAGGTTAGGTTCTGGGTTACTGGAGGGCCCTGCTTATACAGCAGGTTAGGTTCCAGGCTACTGAAGGGGCCCACTTATACAGCAGGTTAGGTTCTGGGCTACTGGAGGGCCCCACTTACACAGCAGGCTAGGTTTTGGGCTACTGGAGGGCCGCACTTACACAGCAGGTTAGGTTCTGGGCTACTGGAGGGCCCCACTTATACAGCAGGTTAGGTTCTGGGCTACTGGAGGGCCCCACTTATGCAGCAGGTTAGGTTCCAGGCTACTGGAGGGGCCCACTTATACAGCAGGTTAGGTTCCAGGCTACTGAAGGGGCCCACTTATACAGCAGGCTAGGTTCTGGGCTACTGGAGGGCCCCACTTATACAGCAGGTTAGGTTCCAGGCTACTGGAGGGCCCCACTTATACAGCAGGTTAGGTTCCAGGCTACTGAAGGGGCCCACTTATACAGCAGGTTAGGTTCCAGGCTACTGGAGGGGCCCACTTATACAGCAGGTTAGGTTCCAGGCTACTGAAGGGGCCCACTTATACAGCAGGTTAGGTTCCAGGCTACTGGAGGGCCCCACTTATACTGCAGGTTAGGTTCCAGGCTACTGGAGGGGCCCACTTATACAGCAGGTTAGGTTCCAGGCTACTGTAGGGCCCCACTTATACAGCAGGTTAGGTTCCAGGCTACTGAAGGGGCCCATTTATACAGCAGGTTAGGTTCTGGGCTACTGAAGGGGCCCCACTTATACAGCAGGTTAGGTTCCAGGCTACTGAAGGGGCCCATTTATACAGCAGGTTAGGTTCTGGGCTACTGGAGGGCCCCACTTACACAGCAGGTTAGGTTCCAGGCTACTGAAGGGGCCCACTTATACAGCAGGTTAGGTTCCAGGCTACTGGAGGGGCCCACTTATACAGCAGGTTAGGTTCTGGGCTACTGGAGGGGCCCACTTACACAGCAGGTTAGGTTCTGGGCTACTGGAGGGCCCCACTTACACAGGTTAGGTTCCAGGCTACTGGAGGGGCCCACTTATACAGCAGGTTAGGTTCCAGGCTACTGAAGGGGCCCACTTATACAGCAGGCTAGGTTCTGGGCTACTGGAGGGCCCCACTTACACAGCAGGCTAGGTTCTGGGCTACTGGAGGGCCCCACTTATACAGCAGGCTAGGTTCTGGGCTACTGGAGGGCCCCACTTACACAGCAGGCTAGGTTCCAGGCTACCGCAATAAAGTGAAACATTGCCTTTTTTCACTTTCAAATGTATATAAAAGCCTGATAACATGTTTACAATATCATATATTAAGCGAGTTACAGAGCTAGGCCTAAATAATACCTTACCTTCAGATATTTTCGTTCTTAGCTTAACGGTGAGAGTTGAATATATTTACTGTATTAAGTCCGAATAAATGAAGAATGTGTATAATTGAAAGCTGCTGCATTAGTGAAATGCTGTAAGGAGGGGCCCCTCCTGTACACATTATACTGTCAGTTATGCAGTGTGTAAGTTGTTGGTAGGTGGAAGGAATGCATGGATGTCTCGGGCAGAGATTGAGAAGCAATACTTGTGTGGGCAGATACTGAAAGGTTTCACTTTGCCTGACAGTGGGGTAGATGATGGGCTGAGAACAAGCAGTCTTCTTGGTTGGTAATATAGTGTATATTTGGGTGATTTCTGCAGCTGATTTATATTATTCTGGGTCTCCATGTATGTTAGTGTTACGTGGATCTTTGCTAGGCCATCACAGGGTTGTTAGGATTCTCCATTGTGTGTAAAAACAGATGAACAAAGACCTTGCTGCTGCGGCAAACAAGACCTTTCCATAAAGTGAAATACAGTGGACTCCCGGTTAACAATATTTTTTCATTCCAGAAGTATGTTCAGGTGCCAGTACTGACCGAATTTGTTCCCATAAGGAATATTGTGAAGTAGATTAGTCCATTTCAGACCCCCAAACATACACGTACAAACGCACTTACATAAATACACTTACATAATTGGTCGCATTTGGAGGTGATCGTTAAGCGGGGGTCCACTGTACGTAGTATATTCAAATTCAAAATTCAAATTTTTGTTTCGTTGCATAGTTTACAATGTGTGTTTAACGTGTTATGAAATACTGTTAAGCACAAAGAAAGCCACTAACATGGCTGAGTATTTCAGGCAGACTGATACTAATGTTTACACACTACTTAAAACTAGACATAGGTTATGGAGTGGCAAATTTTAATTATTCATTATTTGAGATTATTACAAAAGAGAGGTAGCCAAAAATTTTATAATTATTAAAATTTACAGTAGAGAGGTAGCAATTAAGGTGACTGACATATATTAATTACTTTATAGAAAGATCCTTATTACCTGGAGTTTACCTGGAGAGAGTTTCGGGGGTCAACGCCCCCGCGGCACGGTCTGTGACCAGGCCTCCTGGTGGATCAGCGCCTGATCAACCAGGCTGTTGCTGCTAGCTGCATGCAAACCAACGTACGAGCCACAGCCCGGCTAATCAGGAACTGACTTTAGGTGCTTGTCCAGTGCCAGCTTGAAGACTGCCAGGGGTCTGTTGGTAATCCCCCTTATGTGTGCTGGGAGGCAGTTGAACAGTCTCGGGCCCCTGACACTTATTGTATGGTCTCTTAACGTGCTAGTGACACCCCTGCTTTTCATTGGGGGGATGGTGCATCGTCTGCCTAGTCTTTTGCTTTCGTAGTGAGTGATTTTCGTGTGCAAGTTCGGTACTAGTCCCTCTAGGATTTTCCAGGTGTATATAATCATGTATCTCTCCCTCCTGCGTTCCAGGGAATACAGGTTTAGAAACCTCAAGCGCTCCCAGTAATTGAGGTGTTTTATCTCCGTTATGCGCGCCGTGAAAGTTCTCTGTACATTTTCTAGGTCGGCAATTTCACCTGCCCTGAAAGATGCTGTTAGAGTGCAGCAATATTCCAGCCTAGATAGAACAAGTGACCTGAAGAGTGTCATCATGGGCTTGGCCTCCCTAGTTTTGAAGGTTCTCATTATCCATCCTGTCATTTTTCTAGCAGATGCGATTGATACAATGTTATGGTCCTTGAAGGTGAGATCCTCCGACATAATCACTCCCAGGTCTTTGACGTTGGTGTTTCGCTCTATTTTGTGGCCAGAATTTGTTTTGTACTCTGATGAAGATTTAATTTCCTCATGTTTACCATATCTGAGTAATTGAAATTTCTGACAGCCTTAAAAATAGTGAAGAGAAATGGTTCAGAGAACTGACAAGCTGATGAATTGAGACACATGAGCAACACTTGGGTATCTTTACTGAGGAAATGTTTTGCCACACAGTGGCTTCATCAGTCTTATACAAAGAAGAATGGTGAAGATTAGAAGGAGTTTGAGGTAATCAGTCCCTCAGCCTGGAGCCGATATAATCAGTCCATCAATCATGAAAAGATTATCTCTTAAGCAGAGTTTATCAGTTTTGTGTTGGGAGTGTGAGACTGGAGTGAGCAGGGGATAAGTAATTTCTTGGATTTGGAATACTGTTGGAGTAATCAACTATTTGTAGCTACAGTAACAAAGTTATATTCACAGTGTCTAAGTTTCAGTAATTTGTTAACTAATTTGTTAAAAATTACGTATGACTGAATCACTGACTACATCGTTTTGCGATTCTTTCCATCATCTACTGTGAAGAAAATTTCTGTATCCCTCTGACTACTTTTTTTTCCTCAGTTTACAACTGTAGCTTGTTTTGCAGAGTGGATAATACTGTGTTGGCTGTATACAGGAGGACCTGCATATACACCACCTCTATTCGCTGGCTTTCACCTGCTTTTGTTGACTTTCAACCGAGCCATTGTTCATTATCAATACTTTTACTGCTTTTCTGTCATTACTGCCATTTTTGTATAATGGTTCCTTAAAGGAAGGATGACCAGCACCATATTTTAAGGTAAGCATTGTATATATTGTGTATTTATTTTACGTTTTTATACCTAGCTGTATTGAGCAATTAATATATTAGTGTAAACACATTACCAAGCATTCTAGATGCATTCGATAATGAAAAGAACAGCGCTCTTCCACCCGCTGGCAATTTTCACTTATTGTTTAGGGTCACAAACCTTATAGCCATATGAACGGGGTTCTCCTGTACACCTTAAGTGTTGTCCTAGCTCCTGGTGTTGAGGTGTATCATGTCTTTTTATTAGTAATCTAAGATTATGTAGAGAGGAAATTTGAGCCAGGAGAAAGTATTCTCTTTGTAATCTTGTTCCTCCTCCAGGAATTTGTCACTATAGATTCAGTTGGTAGGAAAATCCCAACACTATTGACGAGTTCCAAGAGTGTTTCTACTCCCGGAGCCTGGTCATGGGCCAGGCTTGTCTGGTGCCAGCCTGGCCAACCAGGCTGTTGCTGCTGGTGGCCCACTAACCCACATATCCATCACAGCCATTTTCTCAATTCACATTTTCTTCCATCTGTAAATTAAGGCATTTTTGTTGGCTGGTTTCCCCATATACCATTTACTTCAGAACAGTATCCTGTCTGTGAGTTAAACATCCAAGGAAGGAAGAATACCATTAACCATACATAGAATTTACCTTAGAGGTAGAGTTCTGAGTGGTTTATACGTTAACACACTGGCCTGGAATTTTAGGACTTGCTTGCCATGGGTTCAAACACCACCCGTTCTGTGGTTTGCAAGTGTGTTATGATGATGTGAGTCATGGTTTGTGTGTTCCTAGAAGTGTTACACATAGAAGTGCCTGGATATAGCAACCAATATGTCATTAATGTATCTTAACAAAGTGATGTGTCATGGAACAATGCAGCTGAAACTGCATTTCTCCAAGGATTTAAGTATAAGTTTGCTAGCACAGCACTCAGAGGTGATCCAGATCCCCTGGCATCCCTAGCTAGGAGGAATTTTTGCCTGGTTGATCCAGTCCTGATCCACCAAGAGGCCTGGTCACAGATTGAACTTCGGGGGTGTTGACCACCGAAGCACTCTCCAGGTATACTCCATGTAGTTGACATTCCTGCTGAACAAACTGAAGTTGGTGCACGACCCCACCAAGTTGATGAAGTTGCTTCCCTGTTCACATGACTCCTGACTAAGTACAGTGGACCCCCGCTTAACGATCACCTCCAAATGCGACCAATTATGTAAGTGTATTTATGTAAGTGTGTTTGTACGTGTATGTTTGGGAGTCTGAAATGGACTAATCTACTTCACAATATTCCTTATGGGAAAAAATTCGGTCAGTACTGGCACCTGAACATACTACTGGAATGAAAAAAGTTCATTAACCGGGGGTCCACTGTACTCAACTTTAAACAAAATTATGGTATTGGCACTGTATGACCTTTGTGGATTTAACACTTAATTTTGATTATAATATGGCATTGGCAGCCTGGGCTTCGCACTTTCTGCTTTTGACTTCATTAACTTGGTGGAGTTGTGTGTCAACTTCGGCTTGCTCTCCTATGGGAACATACTACAAGACTAGCTAACATGTACTTGGAACACTTAGAGAAAAACAACTTCAGTAACATCAGTCCGATACATCACTTTGATATGTTGATGGTGCTTGGCTGATGAACCCAGGGGATTCAATTTGCAGCCTAATAACACTGGCTGATGAACCCAGGGGATTCAATATGCAGCCTAATAACACTGGCTGATGAACCCAGGGGATTCAATTTGCAGCCCAATAACACTGGCTGATGAACCCAGGGGATTCAATTTGCAGCCCAATAACACTGGCTGATGAACCCAGGGGATTCAATATGCAGCCTAATAACACTGGCTGATGAACCCAGGGGATTCAATTTGCAGCCCAATAACACTGGCTGATGAACCCAGGGGATTCAATTTGCAGCCCAATAACACTGGCTGATGAACCCAGGGGATTCAATTTGCAGCCCAATAACACTGGCTGATGAACCCAGGGGATTCAATTTGCAGCCCAATAACACTGGCTGATGAACCCAGGGGATTCAATTTGCAGCCCAATAACACTGGCTGATGAACCCAGGGGATTCAATTTGCAGCCCAATAACACTGGCTGATGAACCCAGGGGATTCAATTTGCAGCCCAATAACACTGGCTGATGAACCCAGGGGATTCAATTTGCAGCCCAATAACACTGCAATAACTTAAGAGCCCTCCATAAAAATTGCAATAGAGGAGGGAGTTGATGACAATCTTAGATGTTTGACTCAGCAGACAAGATGATCTGAAATGAACAGTATACAGGAAAGCTACCAATGATCAAGAACTATGGTGTCCCGTGGCTAGGTAGGCAACGCTCTTGCCTAACACACCGAATGTCCATAGTTAATCCCCGATAAGGGTAGAAACATTGGTTATGTTTCCTTACACCTGCTGTCCCTGCTCGCCTAGTAAGCACTAGGTACCTGGGTGTTAGTTAACTGGTGTGAGTCACATCCTGGGGTACAAGATTGAAGGACCACACTGAAATTAAGACAGTCCTCGATGACGCACTGACTTTCTTGGGTTATCCTGGGTGGCTAACCCTCAGGGTTAAAAATCTGAACAAATCTTAACCCTTAAACTGTCCAAACGTAGATCTATGTTTTTCCAACATTTGAAAGTTAGTAAAAAAAATTAGATCTTCTTTTTGATTTTTTTACATTTGAAAACGTGTAAAAAAAACTTTGATCTTCATTTTTTTTTTGTTGTACTTGAAAATATGTAAGAAAACGTAGATCTACTTTTGGAGGACTACGTATGTGAACATAGATCTGTTTGGACAGTTTAAGGGTTAAATAAGAAAGGGGTGCTAATGGGTAGTAGTAGTTGTAGTGTGCCAAGATATTGGTAAATTTTGACAAAAATTGTGGTATAGTTTCATCCCTACTAATTGAGGACTGTAATAGACAATTTGAGTCTGCGGTGATGAATTCCTTTAGGGGGAGCTAGATTATATAGAGCAAGTCCTCAATTTTCTAGGTAGTAGGTTGGTAGACAGCAACTGCCCAGGGAGGTACTACCATCCTGTGGTAGTAGGTTGGTAGACAACAACCACCCAGGGAGGTACTACCATCCTGTGGTAGTAGGTTGGTAGACAACAACCACCCAGGGAGGTACTACCATCCTGTGGTAGTAGGTAGGTAGACAACAACCACCCAGGGAGGTACTACCATCCTGTGGTAGTAGGTTGGTAGACAACAACCACCCAGGGAGGTACTACCATCCTGTGGTAGTAGGTTGGTAGACAACAACCACCCAGGGAGGTACTACCATCCTGTGGTAGTAGGTTGGTAGACAACAACCACCCAGGGAGGTACTACCATCCTGTGGTAGTAGGTTGGTAGACAACAACCACCCAGGGAGGTACTACCATCCTGTGGTAGTAGGTTGGTAGACAACAACCACCCAGGGAGGTACTACCATCCTGTGGTAGTAGGTTGGTACACAACCACCCAGGAAGGTACTACCATCCTGTGGTAGTAGGTTGGTAGACAACAACCACCCAGGGTGGTACTACCATCCTGTGGTAGTAGGTTGGTAGACAACCACCCAGGGAGGTACTACCATCCTGTGGTAGTAGGTTGGTAGACAACCACCCAGGGAGGTACTACCATCCTGTGGTAGTAGGTTGGTAGACAACAACCACCCAGGGTGGTACTACCATCCTGTGGTAGTAGGTTGGTAGACAACCACCCAGGGAGGTACTACCATCCTGTGGTAGTAGGTTGGTAGACAACCACCCAGGGAGGTACTACCATCCTGTGGTAGTAGGTTGGTAGACAACAACCACCCAGGGTGGTACTACCATCCTGTGGTAGTAGGTTGGTAGACAACCACCCAGGGAGGTACTACCATCCTGTGGTAGTAGGTTGGTAGACAACCACCCAGGGAGGTACTACCATCCTGTGGTAGTAGGTTGGTAGACAACCACCCAGGGAGGTACTACCATCCTGTGGTAGTAGGTTGGTAGACAACAACCACCCAGGGTGGTACTACCATCCTGTGGTAGTAGGTTGGTAGACAACCACCCAGGGAGGTACTACCATCCTGTGGTAGTAGGTTGGTAGACAACCACCCAGGGTGGTACTACCATCCTGTGGTAGTAGGTTGGTAGACAACCACCCAGGGAGGTACTACCATCCTGTGGTAGTAGGTTGGTAGACAACCACCCAGGGAGGTACTACCATCCTGTGGTAGTAGGTTGGTAGACAACCACCCAGGGAGGTACTACCATCCTGTGGTAGTAGGTTGGTAGACAACAACCACCCAGGGTGGTACTACCATCCTGTGGTAGTAGGTTGGTAGACAACAACCACCCAGGGTGGTACTACCATCCTGTGGTAGTAGGTTGGTAGACAACAACCACCCAGGGTGGTACTACCATCCTGTGGTAGTAGGTTGGTAGACAACAACCACCCAGGAAGGTACTATCATCCTGTGGTAGTAGGTTGGTAGACAACAACCACCCAGGAAGGTACTACCTTCCTGTGGTAGTAGGTTGGTAGACAACAACTGCCCAGGAAGGTACTACCATCCTGTGGTAGTAGGTTGGTAGTACCTTCCAGGGAGGTACTACCGTCCTGCCAAGTGAATGTAAAATGGAAGCCTGTAATTGTTTTACATGATGGTAGGATTGCTGGTGTCTTTTTATTCTGTCTCATACACATGCAAGATTTCAGGTATGTCTTGCTACTTCTACTTACACTTAGGTCACACTACACATACATGTACAACCATATATATACACACCCCTCTGGGTTTTCTTCTATTTTCTTACTAGTTCTTGTTCTTGTTTATTTCCTCTTACCACCATGGGGAAGTGGAACAGAATTCTTCCTCCGTAATCATGCGTGTTGTAAGAGGCGACTAAAATGCTGGGAGCAAGGGGCTAGTAACCCCTTCTCCTGTATAAATTAATAAATTTAAAAAGAGAAACTTTTGTTTTTCTTTTTTGGGCCACCCTGCCTTGGTGGGATATGGCCGGTGTGTTGAAAGAAAGAAAGAAAGAAAGAAGTCCTCAATTTACAAGCACACTGGGGACCTCCTGAATTGTGTATAATATTGATAATTCTTACTAACACATTAGGGACCTCCTGTACTGTGCATAATAATATACTTTTTTTCTTCTTTCAACGAACCGGTGGTATCCCACCAAGGCAGGGTGGCCCAAAAAAGAAAAACAAAAGTTTCTCTTTTTAAATTTAGTGATTTATACAGGAGAAGGGGTTACTAGCCCCTTGCTCCTGGCATTTTAGCCGCCTCTTACAACACGCATGGCTTACGGAGGAAGAATTCTGTTCCACTTCCCCATGGAGATAAGAGGAAATAAACAAGAACAAGAACTAGAAAGAAAATAGCAGAAAACCCAGAGGGGGGTGTTTATATATATGCTTGCACATGTGTAGTGTGACCTAAGTGTAAGCAGAAGTAGCAAGACGTACCTGAAATCTTGCATGTTTATGAGACAGAAAAAAGGACACCAGCAATCCTACCATCATGTAAAACAATTACAGGCTTTCGTTTTACACTCACTTGGCAGGATGGTAGTATCTCCCTGGGTGGTTACTGTCTACCAACCTACTACCTACAATTAATATACTTTTTTTTTTTTTTTTTTTTTTTCAACAAGTTGGCCGTCTCCCACCGAGGCAGGGTGACCCAAAAAAGAAAGAAAATCCCCAAAAAGAAAATGCTTTCATCATCATTCAAAACACTCACCACACTCACACATAATCACTGTTTTTGCAGAGGTGCTCAGAATACAACAGTTTAGAAGCATATACGTATAAAGATACACAACATATCCCTCTAAACTGCCAATATCCCAAACCCCTCCTTTAAAGTGCAGGCATTGTACTGTACTTCCCATTTCCAGGACTCAAGTCCGACAATATGAAAATAACCGGTTTCCCTGAATCCCTTCACTAAATATTACCCTGCTCACACTCCAACAGATCGTCAGGTCCCAAGTACCATTTGTCTCCATTCACTCCTATCTAACACGCTCATGCACGCTTGCTGGAAGTCCAAGCCCCTTGCCCACAAAACCTCCTTTACCCCCTCTCTCCAACCCTTTTGAGGACGACCCCTACCTCGCCTTCCTTCCCCTATAGATTTATATGCTTTCCATGTCATTCTACTTTGATCCATTCTCTCTAAATGACCAAACCACCTCAACAACCCCTCTTCTGCCCTCTGACTAATACTTTTATTAACTCCACACCTTTTCCTAATTTCCACACTCCGAATTTTCTGCATAATATTTACACCACACATTGCCCTTAGACAGGACATCTCCACTGCCTCCAACCGTCTCCTCGCTGCTGCATTTACCACCCAAGCTTCACACCCATATAAGAGTGTTGGTACTACTATACTTTCATACATTCCCTTCTTTGCCTCCATAGATAACGTTTTTTGACTCCACATACCTCAATGCACCACTCGCCTTTTTTCCCTCATCAATTCTATGATTAACCTCATCCTTCATAAATCCATCCGCCGACACGTCAACTCCCAAGTATCTGAAAACATTCACTTCTTCCATACTCCTCCTCCCCAATTTGATATCCAATTTTTCTTTATCTAAATCATTTGATACCCTCATCACCTTACTCTTTTCTATGTTCACTTTCAACTTTCTACCTTTACACACATTCTCAAACTCATCCACTAACCTTTGTAATTTTTCTTTAGAATCTCCCATAAGCACAGTATCATCAGCAAAAAGTAACTGTGTTAATTCCCATTTTGAATTTGATTCCCCATAATTTAATCCCACCCCTCTCCCGAACACCCTAGCATTTACTTCTTTTACAACCCCATCTATAAATATATTAAACAACCATGGTGACATTACACATCCCTGTCTAAGACCTACTTTTACCGGGAAGTATTCTCCCTCTCTTCTACACACCCTAACCTGAGCCTCACTATCCTCATAAAAACTCTTTACAGCATTTAGTAACTTACCACCTATTCCATATACTTGCAACATCTGCCACACTGCTCCCCTATCCACTCTATCATATGCCTTTTCTAAATCCATAAATGCAATAAAAACTTCCCTACCTTTATCTAAATACTGTTCACATATATGCTTCAATGTAAACACTTGATCTACACATCCCCTACCCACTCTGAAGCCTCCCTGCTCATCCACAATCCTACATTCTGTCTTACCTCTAATTCTTCCAATTATAACCCTACCATACACTTTTCCTGGTATACTCAATAAACTTATTCCTCTATAATTTTTACAATCTCTTTTGTCCCCTTTCCCTTTATATAAAGGGACTATACATGCTCTCCGCCAATCCCTAGGTACCTTCCCCTCTTTTATACATTTATTAAACAAAAGTACCAACCACTCCAACACTATATCCCCCCCTGCTTTTAACATTTCTGTCATGATCCCATCAGTTCCAGCTGCTTTACCCCCTTTCATTCTACGTAATGCCTCACGTACCTCCACCACACTTACATTCTGCTCTTCTTCACTCCTAAAAGATGGTATACCTCCCTGACCAGTGCATGAAATTACCACCTCCCTTTCTTCCTCAACATTTAAAAGTTCCTCAAAATATTCTCGCCATCTACCTAATGCCTCCCTCTCCCCATCTACTAACTCCCCTACTCTATTTTTAACTGACAAATCCATACTTTCCCTAGGCTTTCTTAACTTGTTTAACTCACAGCAAAATTTTTTCTTATTTTCATTAAAATTTCTTGACACAGTGATATAATAATGATATACGCAACACAGAAGATTCTCAACTTGATCATAAACTGAGGACTTACTGCAGGGAACACAGTCTACAGAGTCTGATTTCCTCACTACCTAATCTTTCATTGCTAAGAGAAATCAGACTAGGGGCAGAACACCAGGAGTTAGGTGAACACTGAGGAAAAGTATGTTGCCAACAGTATTGCCCACTCAACCGAATTCCAACAGTGACATTGCAAAAGTTGCTACTAAGACCATACGAGAACATCAAGAACAGCACACCAGACTCAAGGATGCAAGAGTACACAGTCTTCAGCAATGGATATGACAGTTTCACCAGGGAGACAGCTACATTATTCAAGACTATGGTTTTCATCACTTGCTCCTAGGCTGAGGGACTGATTATCTCATCTTTCACCACTGTCTGCTGTATGTAATTCTACAGTCTTCATATTATGTCTTTGTATTCATAGTCACTGAATGGCAAAATGTCACAAGATACTTGGATGTTGCGCATACGTCTAATTCTTCAGCCAGAAGTCTGTCTACTTATCTACAGCAGGAGAAATTTGTATGTGTGTAACACCACTCCAAGTCAGGTTTAAGATGTTGAGATAAAGCCAGGCTACTGTTCTAGGAAAACAAGATTAAGGGTGGATATTTGGAATCATTAACCAAAAAAACAAAAAAAAATACAAAAAGCATCAAATGTAGCAGTGGGATCTTGACTCTAGTAACCTCTCTAGTTAAGATACATAACTGTTGCACATGTGTCTTACTTATCTCTATTTGAGCTGTTTGTGTGTATCTGTTATGTACCATATTTTATGGCAAACAAGATACTCTGGTGTCGAGGACGCACCCCAAATTCTGACTCACTAAATTTGTGAAAAAAAAAATGATAAATGGGTAAATTTATGAGAATGAAAGGGGGTAAGGCAGCTGGGATTGATGGGATAAAGATAGAAATGTTAATTAAAAGCAGGCGGGGATATAGTTTTGGAGTGGTTGGTGCTATTATTTAATAAATGTATGGAAGAGGGTAAGGTACCTAGGGATTGGCAGAGAGCATGCATAGCTCCTTTGTATAAAGGCAAGTGGGATAAAAGAGAGTGCAAAAATTATAGGGAGATAAGTCTGTTCAGTATACCTGGTAAAGTGTATGGTAGTTATTACTGAAAGAATTAAGAGTAAGACGGAGAATAGGATAGCAGATGAACAAGGAGGCTTTAGGAAAGGTAGGGGATGTGGAGACCAAGTGTTTACAGTGAAACAGATAGGTGAACAGTATTTAGATAAGGGTAAACAGGTTTTTGTGGCATTTATGGATTTCGAAACGGCATATGACAGGGTGGATAGGGGAGCAATGTGGCAGATGTTGCAGGTGTATGGTGTAGGAGGTAGGTTACTGAAAGCACTGAAGAGTTTTTATGAGGATAATGAGGCTCAAGTTAGAGTATGTAGGAGAGAGTGAGATTATTTCCCAGTAAAAGTAGACCTTAGACAAGGATGTGTGATGTCACCATGGTTATTCAATATATTTATAGTTGGGGTTGTAAGAGAAGTGAATGCGAGGGTCTTGGCAAGAGGTGTGGAGTTAAAAGACAAAGAATCAAACACAAAGTGGGAGTTGTCTCAGTTGCTCTTTGCTGATGACACTGTGCTCTTGGGTGATTCTGAAGAGAAGTTGCAGAGGTTGGTGGATGAATTTGTTAGGGTATGTAAAAGAAGAAAATTAAAAGTGAATATAGGAAAGAGTAAGGTGATGAGGATAACTAAAAGATTAGTTGGCGAAAGATTGGCTATCAGATTGGAGGGAGACAGTATGGAGGAGGTGAATGTATTCAGATATTTAGGAATGGACGTGTCACCAGATGGGTCAATGAAGGATGATGGGAATCATAGAATTGATGAGGGGAAAAGGGTGAGTGCTGCACTTCGGAGTCTGTGGAGAAAGAGATCTTGGTCCATGGAAGCAAAGAAAGGAATGTATGAGAGTATAGTTGTACCAACACTCCTGTATGGGTGTGAAGCATTGGTGATGAATGATGCAATGAGGAGGAGGCTGGAGGCAGTGGAGATGTCGTGTCTGAGGGCAATGTGTGGTGTGAATATAATGCAGAGAATTCGTAGTTTGGAAATTAGGAGGTGTGGGATTACCAAAACTATTATCCAGAGGGCTGAGGAGGGGTTGTTGAGGTGGTTCGGACATGTAGAGAGAATGGAACAAAACAGAACGACTTCAAGAGTGTATAAATCTGTAGTGGAGGGAAGGCAGGGTAGGGGTCGGCTAAGGAAGGGTTGGAGGGAGGGGGTAAAGGAGGTTTTGTGTGCGAGGGGCATGGACTTCCAGCAAGCATGTGTGAGTGTATTTGAAGGGAGTGAATGGAGACAAATGGTTTTTAATACTTGATGTGCTTTGGAGTGTGAGCAAAATGACACTTACGATGGGATTCAGGGAAACCGGCAGGCCGGACTTGAGTCCTGGAGATGGGAAGTACAGTGTCTGCACTCTGAAGGAGGGGTGTTAATGTTGCAGTTTTATAACTGTAGTGTAAAGCACCCTTCTGGCAAGACAGTGATGGAGTGAATGGTGATGAAAGTTTTTCTTTTTCAGGCCACCCTGCCTTGGTGGGAATCGGCCGATGTGTTAATAAAAAATAAATTAAAATGTTTTTGGAACAAAAGAGCGTCTTCTATGCCATAAAACATAGTACTTGAAAAACCACCTTCTAGGCTGGAACATTAATAATAATAATAATAATACAGTGGACCCCCGCATAACGATGGCATCGCATAGCGATTTTTCCGCATAACGATTACTTTTATCGCAAAATTTTTGCCCCGCATACCGATTAAAAACCCGCATACCGATTTTCGTCCGAGACGCGTCCAATGTGCCCTCACATGTGCCGGCCGTCCCATTGTTTACCAGCCAGCCTCCGCGGTAACATCCAAGCATACACTCGGAATATTTCGTATTATTACAGTGTTTTCGGTGGTGTTTCTGGAAAATAAGTGACCATGGGCCCCAAGAAAGCTTCTAGTGCCAACCCTGTGGTAAAAAGGGTGAGAATTAGTATGGAAATTAAGAAAGATTTTGAAGGGTTTGGGGCTAACCCTGAGAAGCCTATGCCAGTTGTGGAATCCATTGTGCCTACTTCAAAGATTAAGGAAATGTGTGCAGAGTGGTTTGAACTGCAAACCTTTATAGATGAAAATCACCCTGACACAGCTGTTGCAAGCCGTGCTTGTGACTATTTCAATGACAATGTTATGGCCCATTTTAGGAAAGTCTTGAAGAAACGGGAGGTACAGAGCTCTATGGACAGATTTGTTGTGCGACAGAGGTCCAGTGACTCTGAAGCTGGTCCTAGTGGCATTAAAAGAAGAAGGGAAGTAACCCCAGAAAAGGACTTGCTACCTCAAGTCCTAATGGAAGGGGATTCCCCTTCTAAACAGTAAGAAGATAATGCTCTCCCCTCCTCCCATCCCATCAATCATCACCAGATCTTCAATAAAAGTAAGTGTCATGTAATTGTGCATGCCTTTTTCAGTTTGTGTGTATTAAAATTAACATTTCATGTGGTAAAAAAAATTTTTTTTCATACTTTTGGGCGTCTTGCACGGATTAATTTTATTTCCATTATTTCTTATGGGGAAAATTAATTCGCATAACGATTATTTCGCATAACGATGAGCCCTCTTGCACGGATTAAAATCGTTAACCGGGGGTCCACTGTAATAATGTTTCTATTTTAGCATGATACAGTGGTCCCCCGCTTTTCGTAGTTCTCGGCAATCGTAAAATTCGCCAATCATTGGGGTATTTTTGTATAAACATGGACTCGCTTTTCATAGGTTGAGTCGCGAGTCGTAGTTCATCCGGGACGCGTACCCACGGCATGAGCCGTGGCGGCAGCCAGTCTGGCATGGTTTACCAGTGAGCGAAGGTCCCCTCACGTGCTCCAGCGAAATATTTCATAATATTCCATTTATTTTAGTGCTTGCAAGCACTAAATAAGCTACCATGGCTCCAAAGAAAGCTCCTAGTGCCAAACCTGTGGTAAAGAAGGTGAGAAATACGATTGAATTTAAGAAAACCATCATTGAACAATATGAAAGTGGTACAAGTGTGGCCGAACTGTCCAGGATGTATATGAAACCCTACACAACCTTATGTTCCATTGTGGCCAAGAAAAAGGAAATCAAGGAAGCTGTTGTTGCAAAGGGGGTAAATATGCTGACAAAAATGAGATCACCAGTACTGGAAGAGGTTGAGAAGTTACTATTGGTGTGGATAAATGAGAAACAATTAGCAGGAGATACTCTTATGACTTAGATTATTTGTGAAAAGGCTAGGCAGTTGCATGAAGATTTGGTAAAGAAATTGCCTGCAAATAGTGGTGATGTGAGTGAATTTAAGGCCAGCAAAGGCTGGTTTGAGAGATTTAAGAACCGTACTGGCATACACAGTGTGGTAAGGCATGGTGAGGCTGCCAGTTCGAACCACAAGGCGGCTGAAAAATATGTGCATGAATTCCAGGAGTACATAGAGGCTGAAGGACTGAAACCTGAACAAGTGTTCAATTGTGACAAAACAGGCCTCTTTTGGAAGAAAATGCCAAAGAGGACCTTCATTACACAAGAGGAAAAGGCACTGCCAGGACACAAACCTATGAAAGACAGGCTGACGCTAATGTTCTGTGCTAATACTAGTGGGGATTTCAAAGTGAAGCCGTTACTAGTTTACCATTCTGAAAATCCCAGAGTGTTCAGGAAAAACAATGTTATGAAGAGTAAATTGTGTGTGTTTTGGAAATCTAATAGTAAGGCATGGGTCACGAGGGAAATTTTCGTCGAGTGGTTCAATGAAGTGTTTGGCCCTAGTGTGAAGGAGTATCTCCTGGAAAAGAAATTGGATCTCAAGTGCCTGCTAGTAATGGACAATGCACCTGCTCATCCTCCAAACTTGGATGACCTAATTTTCGAGGAGTTTGGGTTCATCACAGTAAAGTTCTTGCCCCCGAATACCACTCCTCTCCTCCAGCCCATGGACCAGCAGGTTATTGCAAACTTTAAAAAACTCTACACAAAAGCAATGTTTCACAGGTGCTTGACTGTGACCACAGACACTCACTTGACCCTAAGGGAATTTTGGAGAGAACACTTCAGCATCCTCCACTGCATAACCCTTATAGGTATGGCTTGGAAGGGAGTGACTACCAGGAATTTGAACTCTGCTTGGAGAAAATTGTGGCCAGATTGTGTCGACAAGAGGGGTTTTGAAGGGTTTGGGACTGACCCTGATGAGCCTATATCTGTTGTAAAATCAATTGTGGCACTGGGGACTTCCATGGGGTTGGATGTGAGTTTGGAGGATGTGGAAGAATTGGTGGAAGACCACAACGAAGAGCTCACCACTGAGGAGCTGCAAGAGCTTCAGCAGGAAGAGCAACAGATCACAGCTCAGAATCTTGCTGCAGAGGAGGAGGAAGAGAGATGGAAGAAGGTGCCTTCTTCAGAAATTAGAGAGATTTTTACTATGTGGGGTAAGATGGAAAGCTTTTTGGAGAAACATCACCCTAACAAAGTTGTTGCAAGCCAGGTTGGCAACATGTACAGTGACAAAGTCTTGGGCCATTTTAGGGAAGTGTTAAAGAGACGCCAGAAACAGAGCTCTCTCCACAGTTATTTTGCGAGACAGGACTCCAGGGACTCTCAAAGTGGTCCTAGTGGCATTAAGAAACAGAGAAGAGAAGCAACCCCAGAAAAGCAAATGGTACCTGAGGTGTTGATGGAAGGGGATTCCCCTTCCAAACTATAAACAATCCACTCTCTCTCCTCCTCCAGTCTCCCATACACTAAGAAGAATCTCCAATAAAGGTAAGTGTTATGCTGTTAATGTTTCATTCATCATTTCCCATTGTATTGTTTATGTACTACATCTATATTTCATGTAAAAATTTTTTGTTTTAATACTTCTGGGTGTCAGGAACGGATTAATTGTATTTACATTATTTCTTATGGGGAAAATTGATTCATAAATCGTAAATTTCGTTTATAGTAACGGCTCCAATAACGGATTAATTACGAAAAACGAAGGACCACTGTACATGTTTGTATAGTGGAGTGTAACAATTGGGTGAACACGCCAAAAGCCCCGTTACATGTAGAGCATTTCAGGCAAACTTAAGATTAATAGGACAATACATTGCTGTAATTTGTACATATGGTCTTTAGTTGAGTTACAGTGAATACAAGTGAACTGAATATTCTATTAGTTTGAGCGTTGTGGCTTTAACAAGTTACATAGAGAAGAATTACAGTTTTGGTATAGCATATAATAATACAGAATTAAAATTTAGCACAATTGAAAACAAAGTTGAAGCAATTTTAAGTTTGGAGTAATGATCAAATAATTGAGCAGTCATCAGGCACAATTTACAATGATGAAATTGAAACAATTTTAAATTTGAAGTAAATGATCAAATAGTTGAGCAGTCATAAATTATTTATGAGTTTTTTGAGTACAGCCTCTCCTCACTTAACAACGGAGTTCTGTTCCTAAAACAGCGTCATTAACCCTTTCAGGGTTTCAGCCGTACTAGTATGGCTTAAGCACAGGGGTTTTTGATGTACTAGTATGCATAAATTCTAGTGCCTTCAAATCTCGCAGGAAAAGGCTGGTAGGCCTAGATGTGAGAGAATGGGTCTGTGTGGTGGGTGTGCGTATTAGAAAAAAAATCAGGGACCCAGTGGCGCATTGTGGGAATGCCATTTTAGTACACCATTTCCACCATGCCTCACGGTAAGAAGTTCCTCACTCCCCGGCGAATTGGGACACTTTTGTTCCCCAGTGACAGTTCTAATACAGATGGAAGTGCCAGTGAAGATGAGTTTCAAGGTTTTGGTGAGGTTTTGACTGAAACTAATGACCATCATATCGGTAATAGTGAGGAAAACCCAGATGACCCTCGGCCTTCCACCTCTGGTGCTGGACCGTCTTGTTCACGCAGTTGTACCAGAATCAAAGAGGAAACTCCTATTTTCCCAAATCCCAGACTCAGATGTGAGCATTTGTGATGATAGTGATAGTGATTTTGAACTACAAGCTCTTCAAACTAGTTCCAGTAGTGATAGTGAAGTGCAATATTCCCCAGTGAAGCGTAAGTATATATGGCGATATATGCGCTCTGGTAGTGTGCCATATGCTATTCCAAGGGGAAGGAGTACATCTCGGAGTACATCCCGTGGCTGTACAACAGGAACTGACAGTGAAAATGACGATGATACTGTTGCAATTGGGATGGAAAATGTGCATGGTGGTGGTAGTGGTGGTGCCGGCCGTGAGGCACCAGCAGTGGCCCATGCTGCCACCCACGCCGCTGCCACCCACGCCACTGCCACCCACACCGCTGCCACCCATGCCGCTGCCACCCACGCCGCTGCCACCCATGCCGCTGCCACCCACGCCGCTGCTGCAGCTGATGTACAACAAAGGCCACCATCCCCCACCCACCCACCACACCAGCCTCCACAACCACAACCACCTGTCGTTGTCCAGTATCCACCAGCAGACCGCACCTGGGATTGGCAGGAAGCTGTCAATTTTGTTCCAAATCCCCACCAGTTTGATGACAGCCAAAGTGGAATATGGCCGTGTTGTACACTGGGAAACAATGCCAGTGAACTAGAATGTTTCGAGTTATTCTTTGACGAACCACTGATGGAAAGTATTGTCATGGAAAGCAACACAAACTACAAGTACACCATGGCAAACACAATACTTTCACCAAAATCACGTCTACACCAGTGGAAGGAGACAACTGTGGCTGAGATGTATCTTTTCTTTGCCACAATAATGCTTATGCCACATGTGTATAAGCACAGAGTGAAATCATACTGGTCAACAGACTGCCTGATTGCAACCCCAGGTTTCAGTGATATAATGCCAGTGAATCAATTTGTGCTACTGTTACGTAGTATGCTTCACTTCTCAGACAAAACCAGGCCTGACAGAAACGGCAGGTTATATAAGATTAGGCATGTGTTTGTGTATCTGAAAGAGAAATTCAATATGTATTTTTATCCCTTCAGGAAGCTTGTAATTGACGAGTCTTTGATTCTGTTCAAAGGAAGACACTTTCAAGCAGTACATACCAAGCAAGAGGAGATGCTTTGGTATGAAGTTATTTGTGCTTGTGACTGTTACAGTGGTCTGGTATTGGATATTATTGTGTACACTGGAAGTTATACATTGCAAAATACCAGGAACTTATTGGGCATCTCTGGTGATGTGGTTAGAATAATAGAACCATACCTTGGTAAGGGGCATATATTATATACAGATAACTGGTACAGAAGCCCCTTACTCAGTGATTTTTTTGCGAGTGAACATGACAGATGTGTGTGGCACAGTGAGTGCAAATTGGAAACATATACCCAGGTTTGATGCTGGCACTCGTAGAGGTGAGGTGCAGGCGTTTGCTGCCAATGACATCATGGCATTTTGGTGGCATGACAAACGAGATGTCACACTGTTATCATCACTTCACCCTAATGAAATGGCAGACACTGGCAGGCAGCATAGAGAAAGCAATGAACCCATTCTAAAACCTGCAGCTGTGATTGATTACACCCTCAATATGCATTCAGCGGACAAATGTGACATGCAGATTGGGTTTGCTGATTGTGTTCGCAAGAGTTATAAGTGGTACATAAAACTCTTTTTCCATCTTCTGGACATTTCCATGCTCAATGCTTATAATATGTATAAGATGAGGATTTGTGCCTTGTGTTATGCTTGTGTGTTCTGTTGTAGTTATCAAGTAGGAGTTGGAGAGGAGGGTTAATGTTGGAGTATAATGTTTTGTGTATGTAGTAGGCATAATAATAAGTGTGGATGTTTTGCATATTAAACAAGTTAAAACTCTTAAAAGCGGTGGAGTGTGCTGTCTAGTGCACGAGTTGGTAATCAATTGTTCAGCAGCTTTTTGCTGGGTTATTAAAGGTTTAAGGTGATTTGCTGTTGTTGAGCCCCATGTATAGATACCATAGGTGAGGTAAGGGTAAATGAGAGAGTGGTAAAGAGCAAGAAGAGCTGTTTGTGGTACATAGTATTGTATCTTTGAAAGGATGCTTACCATTTTGGAGACTTTCTTGGATATTTGCTGTATGTGGGTCTGGAATTTGAGACTACAGTCAAAATTTGCCCTGTATGTGTCTTGAAATGGGTGAACCATTTATCAGTATGTTTAGCTACACATTTGAAGCCCTGTTTCCAAATACAGTGGACCCCTGGTTAACGAACTTTTTTCATTCCAGCAGTATGTTCAGGTGCCAGTACTGACCGAATTTTTTCCCATAAGGAATATTGTGAAGTAGATTAGTCCATTTCAGACCCCCAAACATACATGTACAAACGCACTTACATAAATACACTTACATAATTGGTCGCATTTGGAGGTGATCGTTAAGCGGGGGTCCACTGTAGTATGAAGCAGGCTTTGTCTATATTGAGAGTAAGTTTGTTGGTAGTCATCCAAGTAGATATTTTTAATAGTTTGTTATTTACAGTGTCTGTTAGAATGGTTGGGTTTGGGTGAGAGAAGACATAAGTAGTGTCATTTGCATATAAAACAGGTTTAAGGAATTTAGATGCATTTGGAAGGTCATTGATGTAAATGAGAGAGAAGGACTCCAACAAGAACAGATTGTGTAGTGGAGTTGATGCCATTTGTGTATACATACTGGTTCCTGTTGCTAAGATTTTAAGTAATCGAGAGTGTGTCCTCTGACCCCATAGTGTTCAAGTTTTAGGTGTAAGAGGTCATGGTCAGCTGTATCAAATGCTTTTTGTAAGCCTATGAAAAGTCCCAGAGGAATTTCATTTTTATCGAGTGCCAAGTATATTAGTCTAAGCATATGTATAATTGCATCTTCAGTACTTCTTTTTCGGTCTAAATCCAAACTGACAGGGGTCAAGTATGTTGTGGGATAATAAATAGGAGAAGACTTGTTTGTGAATTAATTTTTCGAAGATTTTAGATAGTAAGGGCAAGTCTGATATTGGCCTATAGTTGCTCAATTCGGTTGGATTACCTCCTTTGAGGATCGGGGTGACCCTTGCTGTCTTGAGCATGGATGGGAAGGTATCACTAAAATTAAGTGTATTTCCAGTTATTGGTATTATAATTCCAGTTTGTACCCAAGGTAGGGAAAGCTTTTATTTAGTTCTCTTCCTTCTTTTCATATCCAACAGACAAATCATAGCACTGTATCATTCTTAGCAGACAGTACTAGAATCTGCATGATTATTATCATGGAGGATCACTAAATCCATAGGGGAGGGGATATTTAAAATGTATTCAGACAATTCAGGGAACTGGAGCAGAGATCCAATTCTCTAGATCAAGAGCCTCTCACAACCCTTGAGGGTAGAATCTACACAAGTGTCATCCATTGAGGACACAGCAAACCTCCAAGCTGATATAAACCAAGTCTTCCAGCAGACCACTAACAACAACATGATGTTCAACAAGGACAAGTTTTGGTTACTCTGTTATGGAAATAGACCCTAGTCAGTACAGCACTTGGTTTTGATTATAATAATAATACAGTGGACCCCCGCTTTACAATCACCTCCGAATGCGACCAATTATGTAAGTGTGTTTGTACGTGTATGTTTGGGGGTCTGAAATGGACTAATCTACTTCACAATATTCCTTATGGGAACAAATTCGTTCAGTAATGGCACCTGAACATACTTCTGGAGTGAAATAATATCGTAAGCCGGGGGTCCACTGTAATAATAATGCTATGCAAATAGAGGGAATAAAGTTCAGAATAAAGAATATAACCGTAAAATGGCTCAGACTAATGAGAGAATCCTGGGAGTAATCATATTGCAAGATCTCACCTTTAAGGATCACAACATCAAAGAAAATGATAGGCTAGAAAATCAAAACCTTCAAAACAATGAGATACCAAGACAATGATGATTCTTGAGTTGCTTCATCTCTCTAGGCTGGAATACTGCTGTACTCTTAAGAGCCTTGTTCAAGACTTGCAAAATTGCAGACCTGGAGAATGTGCAGAGAACCTTCACTGCTCACATAGACTGATAGTCGTGAGTTGATAGACTTGCATGCGAGTTGATAGAATTATCAAAGCTTATTGCTTGGGTAGAATTGAAAATTGGGTTGGGCAAATATTTTGTTAGTGGGATGGATTGTGAAGGACCTGTGTTCAGTCCATCACTCTTGTAGGAAGTGCAGCACAGGGCCAGAGAGGTGGCTTATATACTGCGGTGAGATGAGTCCAAGCAGTTCCTACAAGAGTGATGGACTGAACACATCGATTCCAGGTTGAGGGACTGATTACCTCAAAACTTCTACTCTCCTTACCCATTTCTACTTTGTATTGGACTGATGAAGCCACTGTGTGGCGAAATGTTTCTTCAATAAGGATTCCCATGTGTTGCATAAGTGTCTCAATTCTTCAACTTGTCGGTTTTCAAAACCATTCATCACATCTGTCAGACACTGCAATATCATGGGATCTTGGTACAAAGACTTCAACGCTTGCCCAACCTATGGACGACGACCTACTTACACTAGTGGCAGGTCCCACTGTGATCCCGCCTCCTTCTGCTTGGACTCATCTCACCGCAGTATATAAGCCACCTCTCTGGCCCTGTGCTGCACTTCCTACAAGAGTGATGGACTGAACACATCAATTCCAGGTTGAGGGACTGATTACCTCAAAACTTCCTGTGAAGGACCTGCCTAGTGTAGGCCAACAAGGCTGTTGCAGTGTTCCTCCTTTCTTATGTTGGTATTGATTGGGTAGCATTGAAGGTGGGCTGGGCAAATATTCTGTTAGTGGGATGTATTTGTGAAGGACCTACCTAATGTAGGCCAACAGGCTTGCTGCAGTGTTCCTCCTTTCTTCTTTTCTTTTAACAAACTGGCCGTATCCCACCGAGGCAGGGTGGCCCAAAAAGAACAAAAGTTTCTCTTTTTAAATTTAGTAATTTATACAGGAGAAGGGGCTACTAGCCCCTTGTTCCCAGCATTTTAGTCGCCTCTTACAACACGCACGGCTTACGGAGGAAGAATTCTGTTCCACTTCCCCATGGAGATGAGAGGAAATAAACAAGAACAAGAACTAGAAAGAAAATAGCAGAAAACCCATGTGTAGTGTGACCTAAGTGTAAGTAGAAGTATCAAGACGTACCTGAAATCTTGCACGTTTATGAGACAAAAAAAGGACACCATCAATCCTACCATCATGTAAAACAATTACAGGCTTTCGTTTTACACTCACTTGGCAGGACGGTAGTACCTCCTTGGGCGGTTGCTGTCTACCAACCTACTACCTAGGTCCTCCTTTCTTATGTTCTTATAAAAACATAAGAATGGAGGAACACTGCAGAAGGTCTACTGGCCCATACAAGGCAGGTCCTTATCAAGCCGACCGCTACCCAAGAATTAACTCCCATACCCAATGACACCAATCAAACCCAGCCCCTCCCACTTGTATATTTGTCCAGTGTCTTCTTAAAGCTACCCAAGGTCCTAACCTCTTTCAGCAAACTGGGAAGATTGTTCCACGCATCTACAACTCTGTTAGAAAACCAGTACTTATCAATGTCCTTTCTAAATCTAAATTTATCCAACTTAAATCCATTATTCCTGGTTCTTACCTGGTTCGACACCCTCAGTACTTTATTAATGTCTCCCTTGTTTATGCCCATCATCCACTTAAACACTTCAATGATATCTCCCCTCATTCTACGCCTCTCCAGAGAGTGGAGATTTAAGGCTTTAAGTCTATCTTCATACGGGAGGTTCCTTACACAGTAAATCATTTTAGTCATTCTTCTCTGTATGTTCTCCAATGAGTATATATCCATCCTGTAGTAAGGAGACCAAAACTGAATGGTATAATCTAAATGAGGCCTCATTAGTGATGTATAGAGCTGTAAAATAACTTTTGGACTTCTGTTACTTATACTTCTTGAGATTAATCCAAGTAATCTGTTAGCCTTGTTGCACGCACTTAGGCACTGCTGTCTTGGCTTTAGATTTCTGCGTGCCATGACTCCCAAGTCTTTTTCACATTCTGTATGATCAAGCTCTACTTCACCTAGTTTATAGCTTCGAGGGTTATTTTCATTACCAAGGACTAGTACCTTACACTTATCCACATTGAAGAAGAGTACAATGACAAGCTACCTTTTCTATAAAGGACACTGAAACATGCCTTCTCAAATCCATCCATATACATTTGTCCAACCTATTTTTTTTTATCCTACCTAAGCCATAGCTTTTGCTGCATCTGACTGTGCGACTGGCAGCCCTGCTGCCAGATGCACGGTCATATGTCGAGCAAGTCGTAAGTCGGATGGTAGGTGTACTTTGAGCTCAATTTCAAGCTATTTTCAGTACTAAAACCAAACAAAATCATCTCTCTTTCTGTAATATATCTTCCATTCTATTAATTGAGACAAAGAAACCACAAATATAACCATAAAAACCACACAAAAATACACCGCAAACTCGGTGTTTTAATCCAAAAACATGGTTGCAGTTTTTTCTCATTATGCACTACGTGGTGCAGGATCTGTTTTATATGGTGTACACTTACCACACAGATCCATTCTCTCATATCTAGGCCCAAATTTACCACAGTTTATGATAAATTAAAGTTGTGGAAGATGGCTAATGTGGTTCCTATATTCAAATCAGGGGATAAGTCCATTCCTTCAAATTACTGTCCAATAAGCCTGACATCTATAGTGGGCAAGTTTTTTTTTTTTTTCAACACACCGGCCGTATCCC
This sequence comes from Cherax quadricarinatus, assembly GCF_038502225.1. Lineage (NCBI taxonomy): Eukaryota > Metazoa > Arthropoda > Malacostraca > Decapoda > Parastacidae > Cherax > Cherax quadricarinatus. The sequence goes on from NC_091387.1 coordinate 8,273,244, forward strand.
ACCAAGGCATGGTGGCCCAAAAAGAAAAATGAAAATTTCTCATTTTAAATTTAGTAATTTATGCAAGAGAAGGGGTTACTAGCCCCTTGAGTGGGCAAGTTATTAGAATCAGTTATAGCTGACATTATTAGAAGTCACCTCAAAGGGCAAAATTTGATTAATGTATCTCAGCATGGGTTCACGAGAGGTTGTTCCTGCTTGAAAAATTTACTGTTGTTCTTCAATAGAACATTTGAGGCAGTAGACAGTGATAAAGAATATGATATTGTTTATCTGGATTTTAGTAAAGCCTTCGACAGAGTACCTCACAAGAGACTCTTAAGAAAAGTGGCAGCTCATGGTATAGGAGGTAAAGTTCTAGCAAGGATAGAGGCATAGCTTACCAATAGAAAGCAGAGAGTTTCCATTAATGGGGTCAAGTCTGAATGGGGATTAGTCACTAGTGGCATTCCACAAGGATCAGTTTTAGGCCCTCTCTTGTTCATAATTTACATTAATGACCTTGATGAAAGGATTACGAGTGACATGAGTAAATTTGCTGATGATACAAAGATGGGCCGTATGATTCATTCTGAGGAGGATAGCAATGAATTCCAGGATGATTTGGACAAATTAATGTCTTGGTCTGAAAAATGGCAGATGATGTTCAATGTGGATAAGTGTAAGGTACTAGTCCTTGGTAATGAAAATAACCCTCGAAGCTATAATCTAGGTGAAGTAGAGCTTGATCATACAGAATGTGAAAAAGACTTGGGAGTCATGGTGAGCAGAAATCTAACGCCAAGACAGCAGTGCCTAAGTGTGTGCAACAAGGCCAACAGATTACTTGGATTTATCTCAAGAAGTATAAGTAACAGAAGTCCAAAAGTTATTTTACAGCTCTATACATCACTAATGAGGCCTCTTTAGATTATGCCATTCAGTTTTGGTCTCCTTACTACAGGATGGATATAGACTCATTAGAGGACATACAGAGAAGAATGACTAAAATGATTTACTGTGTAAGGAATCTCCCGTATGAAGGTAGACTTAAATCTCCACTCTCTGGAGAGACGTAGGATGAGGGGAGATATCATTGAAGTGTGTAAGTGGATGACAGGCATAAACAAAGGAGATATTAATAAAGTACTGAGGGTGTCGAACCAGGTAAGAACCAGGAATAATGGATTTAAGTTGGATAAATTTAGATTTAGAAAGGACATTGATAAGTACTGGCTTTTAACAGAGTTGTAGATGCATGGAACAATCTTCCCAGTAAAGTGATCGAGGCTAGGGCTTTGGGCAGCTTTAAAAAGAGATTGGACAAATATATGAGTGGGAGGGGCTGGGTTTGATTTGTGTCATTGGGTACAGGGCTAAATTCTTGGGTAGCTTTGGGTAGAGGTCATTTTGATAAGGACCTGCCTTGTATGGGCCAGTAGACCTTTTGCAGTGTTCCTCCATTCTTATGTTCTTACGTGCAATACTTGGGTATCTTTATTGAGGAAATGTTTTGCCACACAGTGGCTTCATCAGTCCATACATGTGTCTAATTTATTGACTTGTTGGTTCTCTTAACCATTCATCTACACCACAGTTTATCTAAGGAAGATGAGCTCATGGTGTTGAACTACGGCTTGGACCCTGTGGACAAGGTGTAGATTTATGGCCTGGACCCTCAGAGGGTTAAAAATTAAGGTTATGATTATAACCATTTTTCTTACTAGTTAGTTTTGGACAAATGAATTCCACTCAGGAAGAAAACTGTTATTCTCCACACGGGAAAAACACTGCATGAAAAAGTTCTCTGCTCTCCCTGGACATGCAGCCTCTCCCCTTTCTCACTGTGGGGTTACACTGTATTCATGGTATTTTCATTTTGGTATCATATCGGTAAAAAAAAAGAAAAAGCAGTTAATTCGGAGGCTTACCTTGGCATGGATATACATGGAGACTACATTGTCGAGGTGAACGAGCTTGGAGCAGCGGGACTCACAGTAGCGGAGGAGAGAATCTAGCTGGAAGAAATTTGCCGCTGCCATCAACTCCAAAACGTCTCCAGCTTCCACCTCCAGGTTCTCGCAACCACCTTTGTAGAGAGACTGCATCACCAGCTACACGAAGAGATTAAGCTTTCTTTAATACATGACCTGCACGTACAGAAACTCCCCTACATACAAACATTTGTATTGCGAACCTTCGATAATACGAACAATGTTTTATTAAATTTGTATTATCTCGGTCTGTTTTATTAAATTTATATTATGTCACTGTTTCATTCAATTTACATTTACCAACTTTATTTTTTTATTTATTTTATTAACACACTGGCCGATTCCCACCAAGGCAGGGTGGCCTGAAAAAGAAAAACTTTCACCATCATTCACTCCATCACTGTCTTGCCAGAAGGGTGCTTTACACTACAGTTTAAACTGCAACATTAACACCCCTCCTTCAGAGTGCAGGCACTGTACTTCCCATCTCCAGGACTCAAGTCCGGCCTGCCGGTTTCCCTGGATCCCTTCATAAATGTTACTCTGCTCACACTCCAACAGCACGTCAAGTATTAAAAACCATTTGTCTCCATTCACTCCTATCAAACATGCTCACACATGCCCACTGGAAGTCCAAGCCCCTCGCACACAAAACCTCCTTTACCCCCTCCCTCCAACCTTTCCTAGGCCGACCCCTACCCCGCCTTCCTTCCACTACAGACTGATACACTCTTGAAGTCATTCTGTTTCACTCCATTCTCTCTACATGTCTGAACCACCTCAACAACCCTTCCTCAGCCCTCTGGACAACAGTTTTGGTAATCCCGCACCTCCTCCTAACTTCCAAACTACGAATTCTCTGCATTATATTCACACCACACATTGCCCTCAGACATGGCATCTCCACTGCCTCCAGCCTTCTCCTCGCTGTAACATTCATCACCCATGCTTCACACCCATATAAGAGCGTTGGTAAAACTACACTCTCATACATTCCCCTCTTTGCCTCCAAGGACAAAGTTCTTTGTCTCCACAGACTCCTGAGTGCACTGCTCACCCCTTTTCCCCTCATCAATTCTATGATTCACCTCATCTTTCATAGACCCATCTGCTGACACGTCCACTCCCAAATATCTGAATACATTCACCTCCTCCATACTTTCTCCCTCCAATCTGATATCCAATCTTTCATCACCTAATCATTTTGTTGTCCTCATAACCTTACTCTTTCCTGTATTCACTTTTAATTTTCTTCTTTTACATACCCTACCAAATTCATCCACCAACCTCTGCAACTTCTCTTCAGAATCTCCCAAGAGCACAGTGTCATCAGCAAAGAGCAACTGTGACAACTCCCACTTTATGTGTGACTCTTTATCTTTTAACTCCATGCCTCTTGCCAAGACCCTCGCATTTACTTGTCTTACAACCCCATCTATAAATATATTAAATAACCACGGTGACATCACACATCCTTGCCTAAGGCCTACTTTTACTGGGAAATAATCTCCCTCTTTCCTACATACTCTAACTTGAGCTTCACTATCCTCGTAAAAACTCTTCACTGCTTTCAGTAACCTACCTCCTACACCTGCAACATCTGCCACATTGCCCCCCTATCCACCCTGTCATACACCTTTTCCAAATCCATAAATGCCACAAAAACCTCTTTAGCCTTAACTAAATACTGTTCACTTATATGTTTCACTGTAAACACCTGGTCCACACACACCCCCTACCTTTCCTAAAGCCTCCTTGTTCATCTGCTATCCTATTATCCATCTTACTCTTAATTCTTTGAAAAATAACTCTACCATACACTTTACCAGGTATACTCAACAGACTTATCCCCCTATAATTTTTGCACTCTCTTTTATCCCCTTTGCCTTTATACAAAGGAACTATGCATGCTCTCTGCCAATCCCTAGGTACCTTAACCTCTTCCATACATTTATTAAATAATAGCACCAACCACTCCAAAACTATATCCCCGCCTGCTTTTAACATTTCTATCTTTATCCCATCAATCCCGGCTGCCTTACCCCCTTTCATTTTACCTACTGCCTCACGAACTTCCCCCACACTCACAACTGACTCTTCCTCACTCCTACAAGATGTTATTCCTCCTTGCCCTATACACGAAATCACAGCTTCCCTATCTTCATCAACATTTAACAATTCCTCAAAATATTCCCTCCATCTTCCCAATACCTCTAACTCTCAATCCTCTTCAAGGGGGGCTCCTTGGCGTGGTGAAGAGGCTCTTGGTCTGAGGAATTAGCCCTGTCGGTCTTCTTCCTCAGACCGAACCTAATTACCCCCCATTCTCCCCTCCCCTATCCCATCCTCCCCATCCTCCCCTTTTTCCATTCCTCCTCCTCCTCCTCACCCCTCCCTTTTGCCCTTCCTCTTTTTAGCCTTCGTGATTTCTCCCACAGGCGCGCTAGTTCCTAGGTAGGGGAAAGGACACCGGGGTCCATCCCATTCCGTTGAGGTTTCTTGGCGGTGGCGTAGTTTGCCGTGGAATCTGGATTGCCTAGAGATGTCCCGATCCCTCTCCGGTATCCCGGAGTGGCTTTGGGTGTCTTTTGGGCGACGGGTGTATCTCTGGAAGCCACCTTTCGGATTCCGGGGGTGGTGGCTGAAGGAGGTATGCTTTGTGGCGGATATCCGGCCGCCCTCTCTTTTGTCCACCGAGGTAGCTCGGCAGATGTGAGGTTGCTATCCCAGATTGCTGGTTTACTGGCATGAAGGGTAGGGTATGGCACGGGTTCCATGCTGCATCTGCGCTACTAGCGGTGTCGAGTCCTCTTGGGCGCGGAGGGGGATTTCCGGCCCTTTCATTCCTCCTGGGAACTATTCCTCCCCGCTCCCCCCTTTTTTTATTCTTTTTTTTATTTTTATTTTCTTTTCTTCTTTCTTTTTTTTTCTTAAAAACAAAAAGCAAAGGAGTAACCTAACCATGGCAGCCCTAGTCCATGAAACCACTACCCCCGGGCCCCTTCTTGATACCGCACCCCATTCTGACCCTGCCTTGTGTTTAGACCACTCTTTGGACACTCCTGATGCCCCTGTACCTCTTGCTGGTGCTGTTTCCTCACCCGCTTCAGGTACCGGGGCTTCGACTGACTCCTTCGATTTGTCTGAACTCCGCTCTCCTTTGACTATGCTTCCGGCTTCTCCCTCTACGGTACGGCAATTTTCGAATCGCCCACCCATTTCCTGCCGGACCAACTCCGGTCCTACTCCTAAACGCCAACGTCAATCTCCTGATGATGCTCCGTCATTACCTTCCCATTCTACTCGGAAACGACCGACACGTCAAGCACTCCCTCTCCACGCTCAGTTTCGGACCACACAATGGACTAAATTCTTTACTTTAAGACCAACTTCTTCTTCTGCCTACCTTTCTGACCATAGTATTGCCAAAGCGCTCCTGCGTCATGTTGGCAGAGATATTTCATTTCACGCTCTCAAGAGCGGTACACGCATCGTCACTGTCCAGAATGCTACCCAAGCTCATGATCTTTCTCTCCTTTCGAATATCGATACTACTCCTATCACTATTGAAAAACATCTTTCTCTCAATTCTTGTAGTGGTACTGTCATTCTGCCCCATACCATAGTCCAACAGAATTTCCAGTCATGTGGCAATGACATTCTTGAACAGCTGGAACTCCAGGATCTCCCAATCCTCAAAGTAGACACTTATGTCCTTCCTGCCCGGGGGCGGAGACGTTACCCTTGCAATGTGGCTCGTTTAACTTTTGACAGCCGAGAACTCCCGTCCTCTGTATATGTCGCGGGACATCGGTTACAAGTTCGAAAGGTGATACCTACACCGCAACAATGTAGAAATTGCTGGCGTTTTGGTCACCCAGCGAAATATTGCAGATCTATGGCCGAATGCCCAGTCTGTGGTGCCGACAACCATTCTAATACATCTTGCAGTCAACCTCCATCTTGCCTTAATTGTAATGAAGCTCACCCTTCGTACTCCCGCCGTTGCCAGGTCTACTTAAATGAACGTGAAATCCGTTGCCTCAAAGAGGCAGAAGGTCTCCCTTATGCTATGGCAGTTACTCATCTCCGCCTCCAAGGGAGACTACCCCGTGTTTCTTATTCTCGTGTTTCCAAACGTCCCCCCACTTCTGGGGTCCCATCTTCTGCAGCCTCCTCTGTTGTTACCCCTCCCATAGCCACTACGGCATCTAATCCTTTTGCTGTCCTTGGCTCTGACGTCCCGACTACAACTCAGTCTGTTCTCACATCTTCGCGTCCTTCCTCACAAGCCCCAGTATCGACAAGACCTCGTACGACACCTAATACCAATCGCCCCTCTACTCAGAAGTCCAAAAAATCCACATTGCTCAAATCTTCTTTGCCCCTTCCTTCCCTTCTTCCACCTCCACACGTTACCTTTCCAGTCTCTGTACCTAGTTCTTCCCCTCTCTCTGGCTCTATTACAAGTGTGGAGATTCACCCTCCTCCTCGTACTATGCCTTCCACCCCCGTCCCCTCCCAAGTTTCTCCCTCTTCTGTCACCTCCCAGGTTTCTACCTCTTCTGTCCCCCCCCACACTTCATCTCCAGTCCCTTACACTTTTCCCTCCCCCTCTACTTTGGTACAGTCCATTACTGTCCCAATCTTTACTCACCCTCCTCCTCCTATCTCCAATATGGTTTCCCATACATCTTTGAATTCAGAAACACTTGAAGCCATTTCAGAATATATTGCAGAGACTAAACCTTCAATGGACACTGATTCACTTCCTGTTCCTTCTCTTCCCTCTCCTCCATCTTCACAACCCCATTCTTCGCAACGCTCCGTTCCTTCGATACTTGAACATCTTCCAATGCCACCACACGTTGACTTTTCTAACCCCTCTAGTCCGTAGGTGCCTTTACCTACAGATTCCTGATATTTTCTTCATCGCCAATCATGGCCTATTTACAGTGGAATATCCGCGGCCTCAGGGGTAATCGGGGTGAGCTTCAGATGTTGCTTTCCAGGTTTTCCCCTGTTGGTGCTTGCTTACAAGAACCAAAATTACACTCGGCTGTTTTCCAACCTATCTCAGGCTATAATTTATTGTATTCTTCGGATCCTTTCTCAGATGGGACCTTTAATGAAAGTGCCCTTCTTCTACGCAATGATATTCCGTACTGTCAACTATTTGTCCATACCTCGCTGCATTACACTGCAGCCCGTATCCACTTGAATAAGTGGTTTACAATATGTTCTTTATATCTCTCTCCTTCTCGAGCATTTTCTATCCCAGACTTTGCCTTTCTTGTTTCATCCTTACCACCACCACTTCTGTTACTTGGTGATTTTAATGCCCACCATTTCCTCTGGGGGGGGTCTCATTGTGACTCACGTGGCATTCAGTTGGAGGCTTTTCTTGCCTCTCACCCCCTCCATGTTTTAAATACGGGTACTCCCACCCATTTTGATCCTCGTACTCATACTCTCTCTTGCATCGATCTATCAGTCTGCTCTTCCTCCACTGCACTAGACTTCACCTGGTCTGTTCTACCAGACTTACATGACAGCGATCATTTTCCGATCATTCTTACTTCTCCTTCCTATTCACCACCTTCCCGTAGCCCTCGCTGGCAATTTGATCGGGCAAATTGGGATCTTTACTCACACCTCACTGCTTTTAGTGAGGTTCCTTCTTCATCCTCCATTGATGAGCTCCTACACATCTTCTCGACATCAGTTTATACCGCAGCTTCTCATTCTATACCCCAAACCTCAGGCATGCATTCTCAGAAGTGCGTGCCTTGGTGGTCTCCTGCTTGTGCTCGTGCAGTACGTTTGAAACGTGCTGCATGGGGCAGGTACCGGTACAATAGAACCGCTGAGAGACTTGTTGATTTTAAGCAGAAGCGTGCGATCGCTCGCCGTGTCATCCGTGAAGCTAAACGCACTTGTTGGCGAGACTATGTTTCCACCATCACCTCTGCTTCTTCTATGAGTGCAGTCTGGAAAAAAGTGAGGAAATTGAGTGGTAAATACTCTCCTGACCCGGCTCCTGTTCTACGGGTCACTGGTGTTGATATAGCAAACCCTCTCGACGTTGCCATTGAACTTGGCACACATCTGGTCCGTATTTCCCGAGGGCTCCATCTATGCCCCTCGTTTCTTTCCTCAAAGTCTGCCAGAGAGTTAGTACCCTTGGACTTTTCTTCTCTCGGAGAAGAACAGTATAATGTGCCTTTTACACTTCAAGAACTGGAGGCAACGCTCTCAGCTTGCCGATCATCGGCAGCTGGGCCTGATGACATTCATATTCGTATGTTACAACATTTACATCGGTCAGCCCTTGTAGTCCTCTTACACCTCTTCAATCTTATTTGGGCACAAGGAGTTCTTCCCCAGCTGTGGAAATCTGCCATTGTTCTCCCTTTCCGCAAACCGGGTACTACAGGACATGATGCCTCCCACTATCGCCCCATCGCTCTTACAAGTGCAGTTTGCAAAGTGATGGAACGCCTCGTAAATCGACGTTTAATGTGGTATTTAGAGACTCACAACAGTCTCTCCGCTAGTCAATATGGCTTTCATAAGGGTCGTTCTACCATAGACCCCTTACTACGCTTGGATACGTATGTTCGTAATGCCTTTGCGAATAATCACTCAGTTATTGCCATATTTTTTGACCTTGAGAAGGCATATGACACAACTTGGAGGTATAATATTTTGGCCCAGGCCCATTCCTTAGGCCTCCGAGGCAATCTACCATCCTTCCTTAAGAACTTTTTAACTGACAGACATTTCCGTGTTCGAGTCAATAATGTTCTTTCCCCGGACTTCGTCCAAGCTGAAGGTGTCCCTCAGGGATGTGTTCTAAGCACAACACTTTTTCTCCTTGCTATAAATGATTTGGCCTCTGTTCTTCCACCCAATATTTGGTCATCACTCTATGTTGATGACTTCGCTATTGCTTGTGCAGGCGCTGACTGTCACCTTATTGCAGTTTCTCTCCAGCATGCGGTCGACCGTGTTTCCACTTGGGCCACCACACATGGGTTTAAATTTTCAAGTACCAAAACTCACCAAATTACTTTCACTAGACGCTCTGTTATCTCCGATCATCCTTTGTATCTCTATGGCTCCCGTATCCCCGAACGTGATACAGTCAGGTTTCTAGGCCTTCTCTTTGACCGTCGGTTAACCTGGAAACCTCACATTACCTCTCTGAAGGCAACTTGTCACAGCCAGCTAAACCTTCTTAAAACCCTTGCTCATCTTTCCTGGGGAGCTGATCGTCGAACTCTGCTTCGCCTACATTCAGCCCTCGTTTTATCGAAACTCGATTATGGTGACCAGATTTATTCCGCGGCCTCTCCTGCTACTCTCTCTAGCCTTAACTCTATCCATCACCAAGGCTTACGTTTGTGCCTTGGTGCTTTTCGCTCTTCCCCTGTTGAGAGCCTCTATACAGAAGCAAATGTTCCATCCTTGTCTGATCGCCGTGATGCCCATTGCCTTCGTTACTATGTACGCTCTCACGATCTACACAATCCTTCCATTTATAGAATGGTCACCGATATTAGTAGACATTCTTTATTCGTTCGCCGCCCCTGTTTGCTCCGTCCCTTTTCTCTTCGCCTACATTCACTCTTGTCTTCCCTTCAGTTACCACCTTTATATGTTCATGTAGCATCTCACTTTTCCCTGCCCCCCTGGGAAGTTCCAGCTGTTCGGGTCTGTTCTTTCTCACTCCCTTGCTCGAAAGCTCAACTGCCTACGGTGGCTTCCCGCTCTCTTTTTCTTGATCACTTCCACTCCCATTCTCATGCCACCGCTGTGTACACAGATGGCTCTAAGTCTTCAGACGGCGTCGGATTCGCAGCAGTGTTTCCGGACAGCGTCGTACGAGGGCATTTACTATCTTCAGCTAGCATTTTTACTGCTGAACTGTATGCCATTCTTGCAGCACTTATTCGTATTGCATCTATGCCTGTGTCATCATTTGTAGTAGTCTCAGACTCCCTTAGTGCTCTACAGGCTATACGAAAATTTGATACATCTCATCCCCTAGTTCTCCATATCCAACTTTGGCTACGCCGTATCTCTACCAAACATAAAGATATTGTTTTTTGTTGGGTCCCTGGTCATGTCGACGTACAGGGCAATGAACAGGCAGACACTGCTGCGCGGTCAGCAGTATATGACCTACCAATTTCCTATCGAGGTGTTCCATTTCTGGACTATTTTGCTGCAATAGCTACCCACCTTCGCACCCGTTGGCAACAACGTTGGTCAACTCTGCTCGGTAACAAACTTCATTCTATTAAACCGAGCATAGGTTACTGGCCGTCTTCTTGTCATCAGTGCCGAAGTTGGGAGACCACTCTCTCCCGCCTTCGCATTGGCCACACTCGTCTTACTCATGGGTATCTCATGGAGAGGCACCCTGTTCCTCTCTGTGAGCAGTGTCAAGTTCCAGTATCGATTAGCCACATTCTGTTAGACTGCCCTCTCTATCAACGAGCACGCAGAATTTACCTCCAACGTCGTCTTCGTTCTACTACTCTCTCTTTACCTTCCCTTCTTGCTGATGGACCCTCCTTTAATCCTGACTCTCTCATTGACTTCTTGACAACGACCGATTTACTCCACAAACTCTGATGATACTTTTCGCACTCCCCTCAGCCCTTTCTGGTTCAGTCTCTTGCTGCCCTTTACCCTTTCACCATCCACTGCCCCGCTGTTATCCGTAACCTGTTGCTCATCCATCTCCCTTTTGCCACCTGATGCCCTCACTTCCTTCCTGCCCTGCAGCGCTGTATAGTCCTTGTGGCTTAGCGCTTCTTTTTGATTATAATAATCTAACTCTCAATTTAATAACTCTCCTCTCCTATTTTTAACTGACAAATCCATTTGTTCTCTAGGCTTTCTTAACTTGTTAATCTCACTCCAAAACTTTTTCTTATTTTCAACAAAATTTGTTGATAACATCTCACCCACTCTCTCATTTGCTCTCTTTTTACATTGCTTCACCACTCTCTTAACCCGTAAACAGTCCAAGCAGATCTACGTTCACATGTGTAATGCTCCAAAAGTAGATCTACGTTTTTTTTACATATTTTCAAATATAACAAAGAAAATAAAGTAGATCGAAGTTTTTTTACACATTTTCAAATGTAAAAAAAAAAAAACAGAAGATCTACTTTATTTACATACGTACTTTCAAATGTTGAAAAAATGTATATACATGTATACGTTTGGACTGTTTACAGGTTAACCTCTCTTTCTCTCCATATACTCTTCCCTCCTTGCATCACTTCTACTTTGTAAAAACTTCTCATATGCTAACTTTTTCTCCCTTTATTATCAACATTATAAACTTTATTCTATATATAATACATTTTTTTTTGCTAGTGTATAGTATATATTTTTCTTATGTTCATGTATACTGTATACATACACGTTGCACTTACGAACAAATGGACTTATAAACAACCCCTCGGGACTGAACCTGTTCATAAGTTGAATGAAACTTAATGACGTTTGGGTCCGATTTGGACCATTACAATTATCTAAGAGACTGTACATAAAATCACTCAATTTGTCAGTGTCTTATTAATCTTAAGTTAGTCTTAAGTGTGCCTACAATGCTCTGCATAAGAAGGGGCCTTTCTGCATGTATACCTAAATGTCATTCACCTTTGTACAAACCTAGTTTGCCAGAAATGCTATGCATAACAAGGGGTTTTCTATATAGTACAGTGGACCCCCAGTTTATGATATTATTTCATCCCAGAAGTATGTTCAGGTGCCAGTACTGCCCGAATTTGTTCCCATAAGGAATATTGTGAATTAGGTTAGTCCATTTCAGACCCCCAAACATACACGTACAAAGCACTTACATAAATACACTTACCGGGGGTCCACTGTATATCATTGATGTCAGCTAGGCCTATATACCTTGCACATGTACTTGTAGAAATAGATATACTTCTTTGAACAAAATGGCTGTATCCCACCAAGGCAGGGAGACCCAAAAAGAAAAAAACATAAGTTTCTCTCTTTAAACTTAGTAATTTATACAGGAGAAGGGGTAACTAGCCCCTTGCTCTAATTCTTATTATTGTTGTTGTTGTTGTTGTTATTATTATTTCTGTATCAAGCTGAAATAAAAAATCTTATTAACTAGTTGCTAGTTAATGGTCTGAGCTGGAACAAAACGTCTTCATAATTTTTCAGTCAACTACGTTCAAGTTATTTGTGTATTGTTCATCATGGTATTGTGCTATTTTATTCTTTAAGCTTCCTTTAATATGTAAACTCTCTTATACAGCTCTACTACATAGGATTTTTTTGTGAATTAAAAATTTGCATCCAAAAGTACATAGTATTTACTACAAAGACTTTTCCCTGTGATAGTCAATTTTGGATATACCATTTCAACCACATTTACAGAAAAAACACACTATGTAGAGGACATTTATAAGAAAGCTTACCACAAGGATGTGCTAACCCAAAGGGGCAGACAACACGGGAAAAATGAGAAATATACTTAGGTTTAATATCAGGGACTTAAATACTAAAATTATATGTATTACTGTAGGTATCCATGGTCTTAAATACTGAAAAATTATATGGATTACTGTATGTATCCATGGTCTTAAATACTGAAAAATTATATGGATTACTGTATGTATCCATGGTCTTAAGTACTGAAAAATTATATGGATTACTGTATGTATCCATGGTCTTAAATACTGAAAAATTATATGGATTACTGTATGTATCCATGGTCTTAAGTACTGAAAAATTACATTACTGTAGCTGTCTAGAAAAATATCTGTGTACATTGAGATATGGTATGAACCCCTTCACTGTATGCTGTAGATGAAGACGAGACCCCGGGGCAGTTGTACTATGCTTGATCAGATCGACATAATTTCACATAAAAACCTTTCAATGTGTTTTGTGAACCATAGATAATTTACAGCAAGACAGCCACCATTAACATACTATACCAAAATTTTTTACTATCTCCTGTATTCCATGGAATACAGAAAAAAAAGCCTTTTGGTGTCTATACGTCAGGGCTGTATGACTGTTATGGGCTTAGTGCTTCGTTATCATTATTATAATGGTGTCTATACGCATGTTTGTAAAAGTTATCCAGAGGGTTGAGGACGGGTTGTTGGGAATCGGCCTAGGAAAGGTTGCAGGGAGGGGATAACGGAAGGTTTGTGTGTGAGAGGCTAGTACTTCCAGCAAGTGTGCATGAGGGTGTTAGATAGGCACTGTACTTCCCACCACACCATCTTCAGAGTGCAGGCACTGTACTTCCCACCTCCTTCAGGGTGCAGGCACCGTACTTCCCACCTCCTTCAGATTGAAGGCACTGTACTTCCCACCTCCTTCAGAGTGCAGGCACTGTACTTCCCACCACCTTCACAGTGCAGGCACTGTACTTCCCACCACCACTCACCCTTCAGAGTGCAGGCACTGTACTTCCCACCACCACTCACCCTTCAGAGTGCAGGCACTGTACTTCTCACCATCGCACCACCTTCATAGTGCAGACA
>NC_091387.1:8291874-8304374 GCF_038502225.1 Cherax quadricarinatus
GACTCATAAATTTACTCATTTCCTGTTCATCGTCAGTATACGAGTCTCCTCTTAGTAGTGGTCCAGTTCTACAGGTAGTTCTTAGCTTGTGTTTTTCATAAGAATAGAAATATTTTGAGTTTCTTGTAATATCCTATATGGCCCTTTGTTCCCTTTGTACTTCTTCTGTGAGGTACGACTTCCTGAGTTTTGCTCTAATTCACTGATCTCTGGGTTAAGTCTATGTTCCCTATGCTGTGATATATTTGTGTTTTTAAGCAGTTCAGTAACCGGTTTTCTTCTTCTGTACCATCTCCTACGCTCTGTATATCTGATCTTCTGTACCATCTCCTACGCTCTGTATATCTGATCTTCTGTACCATCTCCTACGCTCTCTCTATATCTGATCTTCTGTACCATCTCCTACGCTCTCTCTATATCTGATCTTCTGTACCATCTCCTACGCTCTCTCTATATCTGATCTTCTGTACCATCTCCTACGCTCTCTCTATATCTGATCTACTTCAGGGCTTCCTCAGTGGTACGTGTTTAATACAGACTTTGTATGCTTGTATATTCAGGTTCTCCAGGCATTGGTAAGGATTTAGGGTACTCAGGTCTGATTCCCAGGATATGTCTGATAGTTCTTGGTATATTTTGTCCCAGTCAATTCTGTGGTTAACCTTCTTAACATTCCTTCTCTTACATTAGTGGTGCAGTTCCCTAACACTGAGTTAATACTCGTTTGTACTTCTATAATGTTATGGTCAGAATATAATGTTATTTTAACTGTTATGTCACTGGTTAGTTTCTCGTTTGTCAATATCAAATCCAGAGTGTTTATGTTTCTAGTAGGATCAATAATCTGTTGGTTCAATGTAAACTTTTCACAAAACCTCATTAATTCCCTGGTAGTTAAATTAGACACATATGCAACTCTTGGGTATCTTTATTGTCCATCAATCTATTCAAGATTGATGGACTGACCACATCGACTCAAGGTTGAGGGACTGATTACCTCATTCTCCTCCTGTTCTTCAAGATTCTCCTTTGTATGGACTGATGAAGCCACTGCGTGGCGAAACGTTTCCTCAATAAAGATACCCAAGAGTTGCACATGTGTCTAATTTATCAACATGTCGGTTCTCTGAACCATTCATCTACAAATTCCCTGGTACGTGTCTGTTGCTCCAGGGAGCTTCCAGGAGATATTTCTGGTATAATATTCTGTTGCACCAGGGAGCTTCCAGGAGATATTTCTGTGTTACACCCTTTTATTCAGTTTAAGTAGACTGTTTCTACTTGTTATTATCACAATGGTATACTTTTACATGTTATTTTTGCTATTTCACTTAATATTATATTCAGTAGTAATTCCATTAGTAGCTAAAATGGATTTACTCGACTCTATAATATTATCTGGTCGTATTACTTAGCTTTGTATATAGGTAGGTTGTTTAATTAGTGTCAGCTGCTGGTGACCTGGCCAAGCACCAGTAGGTGTTTTGAACTGCTCAACCCCTGCTCCGACCTGGCCAAGCACCAGTAGGTGTTTTGAGCTGCTCAACCCCTGCTCCGACCTGGCCAAGCACCAGTAGGTGTTTTGAGCTGCTCAAACCCTGCTCCGACCTGGCCAAGCACCAGTAGGTGTTTTGAACTGCTCAAACCCTGCTCCGACCTGGCCAAGCACCAGTAGGTGTTTTGAACTGCTCAACCCCTGCTCCGACCTGGCCAAGCACCAGTAGGTGTTTTGAGCTGCTCAACCCCTGCTCCGACCTGGCCAAGCACCAGTAGGTGTTTTGAGCTGCTCAACCCCTGCTCCGACCGAGTCAAAGTGGGCTAGTAAAGCCTCACAGAGTTCAGTTCATAACTTCCTCTGGACCAGGAAGGGTCTAGGGGAGTATCCATCTCTAAAACCACCATTCGCCTCCCTAGAAAATCCCAGGAATTTTCGGGAACTCACTGCTAAGACTTATCTCGGTTGGAGAAGGTGGTTAAGAAGCTCTTAGAGAAAGTGAAGCCAAGTGAGCAAGCCTCTGTAGTGTAAGAGGACTTATTGTAAAGTGAATCCTTTTAAGCAACGCCTGTGCATGTAAATATACTAATATTTTGTGACTCCCTCAGAGACATTTGTAAATACTTGACCTAGTACTGTGATGTTTTAATGAGGAATGCTAAAAGTATTCTGCTCATAGTGCAAAATATGAGAAGGTGGATTTAAGTAATTATTATGATTAATAATGAATTGAATAGAAACTAAGAAAATTCCTTTTCCTCTCCGAGTGTAGGCCCCTAGACGTACCAGGTTTATTTAGTTACAAAAACCACTATAACCCAGGGACCAACTATGTTAGAAACATTCTGGTATAACATTTTGTTGCGTCGTCTTCCAGTTTACATGAGAGGGATTGATGTCTCCAAGGAGGATTATATTTAGTATAAGATTTTGTAGCTTATCCAGACAATTATCTATCTTCCTTAACTGATCTGTGAATTCTTCAGCAGTTACTGATGGTGGTTTGTATACTAGGTTAATTGCTAGACTCTTATTTTCAACTTTAATAACTAGAATTTGTAGTCTATCATTCGTAGAACTCAACACTAATGTGCAACAGAATGTATCTTTTTACATAGAGTTCAACTCCTTTCTCTGATCTATTAATTCTATCACATCTATACATGTTATAGTCTGCTGTTTTTATATCTCCATCTACAACATCCTTTGAGTGTTTCTCTAAATTCTCAACATATGGCGTTTACTTTTGAGTTTAGGATTTAGTATTTGTTTTGTTTTGGTGTGTAGTTAGTACCACTGGTGATGTACTACCTGGTATGGCCTCTGGTGTACATACCACTGGTGATGTACTACCTGGTATGGCCCCTGGTGTACATACCACTGGTGATGTACTACCTGGTATGGCCCCTGGTGTACATACCACTGGTGATGTACTACCTGGTATGGCCTCTGGTGTACATACCACTGGTGATGTACTACCTGGTATGGCCTCTGGTGTACATACCACTGGTGATGTACTACCTGGTATGGCCTCTGGTGTACATACCACTGGTGATGTACTACCTGGTATGGCATCTGGTGTACATACCACTGGTGATGTACTACCTGGTATGGCCCCTGGTGTACATACCACTGGTGATGTACTACCTGGTATGGCCCCTGGTGTACATACCACTGGTGATGTACTACCTGGTATGGCCTCTGGTGTACATACCACTGGTGATGTACTACCTGGTATGGTCCCTGGTGTACATACCACTGGTGATGTACTACCTGGTATGGCCTCTGGTGTACATACCACTGGTGATGTACTACCTGGTATGGCCCCTGGTGTACATACCACTGGTGATGTACTACCTGGTATGGCCCCTGGTGTACATACCACTGGTGATGTACTACCTGGTATGGCCCCTGGTGTACATACCACTGGTGATGTACTACCTGGTATGGCCCCTGGTGTACATAACACTGGTGATGTACTACGTGGTATGGCCCCTGGTGTACATACCCCTGGTTTCTCCAGTATTAATGTTTCATTTAACTGTATATTCAACCCTGATGGGCTGATGCCCGTCTTGGTATATCCCAGTGTGGTATCTGTCCGATCTGTAGCAGTTGCACGTTTTGCCTCTTTGGTTCAATTGTTTCTTTTGGTTTAAAGATATTGTTCATTTCCGTGTGTTCTCTGTAGCGCTGCATGGTCTGGGCAGCTCGGGTCATAACATGGTCTGGGCAGCTCGGGTCATAACATGGTCTGGGCAGCTCGGGTCATAACATGGTCTGGGCAGCTCGGGTCATAACATGGTGGTCTGGGCAGCTCGGGTCATAACATGGTCTGGGCAGCTTGGGTCATAACATGGTGGTCTGGGCAGCTCGGGTCATAACATGGTGGTCTGGGCAGCTCGGGTCATAACATGGTGGTCTGGGCAGCTCGGGTCATAACATGGTGGTCTGGGCAGCTCGGGTCATAACATGGTGGTCTGGGCAGCTCGGGTCATAACATTCTCTGAACTGTGTTCAAATTTTGCACATCACTGGGTGCAAGCTGCTGCTGCTGCTGCTGCACCATAGGAAGGTTAGCATAGGCCACCACTGTGGTCAATGGTGGCCTATGCTAACCTTCCTATGGTGTAGAAATATACCTAGTTGGACGAATCTTATTGTGGCTAGCTGGTCCAGTGGCTAACACGACGGTCTGGAGTTTTGAGACTCTCTGGCCGCGGGTTCAATCCCACCCGTGGTATGGTTGGTTTGCAATCGTGTCATTACGATTTCGTGAGTCATACTCCAGCAAGCTGTGCACGTTTTCTATAGTTTTCTCTTCCTTTCCTTTTTCTCTATATCATGTATCCATTTTTTGATCTTTTCTGACTTGCCCTGAATGACGGTCTCTGCCCTTATTTTAACTCCTTGGTTCTTTCCTTTATTTTCCCTTCTCCTTGCTCTCCCGTTTTCTCTCTCTCTCTCTCTCACACACACACACACACACACACACACACACACACACACACATATATATATATAAACTGCAACTAGCCGAGGACGCGAGCCCATGTCGTTTTGGCCTGCCTCACGGTGAACGAAAAATCACATGACGCTCTAACCCAAAGGACCCCTCAATCCTACAAAAATCACGCACCCAGCAGAGCTAGGTGTTTTACCGTGCCTCGGCTCACTGTGAGCCGAGCCGAAACGACATGAGTTCGAGTCCTTGGCTAGCCGCAGTGTTATTATTGATTAAATACCACTCATTCGTGGTTACAATAATATATGTGTGTATGTATATATATATATATACATACATACAGTGGACCCTCAAACGGCATTAATCCGTTCCTGAGGGCTTGCCATTGGTTGAAATTGCCGTTGGTCGCGGTAATTTTCCTCATAAGAAATAATGGATATAGAATTAATCTGTTCCTGACACCCCAAAGTCTGAAAAAAATTTTTTATATGGAAATATATATTTCCTTATATGGAATGGGACATGGAAAATAAACAGTAATTAAATGCCACTTACCTTTATTGTGGAGTTGTTGATGAGTGATGTGCCAGCAGCAGGGGAAATTCAGAATTATCTGTTGCTTGGAAGGAGAAACTATTAGCCCTTGCGGCTTAGCGCTTCTTTTTGATTATAATAATAATACATGTAATTGGAAGGAAAATCCCTTTCCAGAAGGACTTCAGGTACTAAGTCCTTTGGTGGGGTTCCCTCCCTCCTTGGTTTCTTAATGCCACTAGGATCAGCTTGAGTCGCTGGATCCCTGTCCCACAAAATAGCTGTCCAAACACTAGAAATAGTGGAATAATATAAAATATATGGGAGGCACATGTGGAAACTGACCACAACACCTTGTAAACATTGGCACACTGACTCTTGGAGTGGCTGTGCCCGCTCAGGCCGCGCTCCGGCACAGTGGCTGTGCCCGCTCAGGCCGCGCTCCGGCACAGTGGCTGTGCCCGCTCAGGCCGCGCTCCGGCACAGTGGCTGTGCCCGCTCAGGCCGCGCTCCGGCACAGTGGCTGTGCCCGCTCAGGCCGCGCTCTGGCACAGTGGCTGTGCCCGCTCAGGCCGCGCTCCGGCACAGTGGCTGTGCCCGCTCAGGCTGCGCTCCAGCACAGTGGCTGTGCCCGCTCAGGCCATGCTCCGGCACAGTGGCTGTGCCCGCTCAGGCCGCACTCTGGCACAGTGGCTGTGCCCGCTGAGGCCGCGCTCCGGCACAGTGGCTGTGCCCGCTGAGGCCTCGCTCTGGCACAGTGGCTGTGCCAGCTGAGGCCGCACTCCGGCACAGTGGCTGTGCCCGCTGAGGCCACGCTCTGGCACAGTGGCTATGCCAGTTGAGGCCGCGCTCCGGCACAGTGGCTGTGCCCGCTGAGGCCGCGCTCCGGCACAGTGGCTGTGCCCGCTGAGGCCGCGCTCCGGCATAGTGGCTGTGCCCGCTCAGGCCGTGCTCCGGCACAGTGGCTGTGCCCGCTGAGGCCGCGCTCCGTCACAGTGGCTGTGCCCGCTCAGGCCGCGCTCCGGCACAGTGGCTGTGCCCGCTCAGGCCGCGCTCCGGCACAGTGGCTGTGCCCGCTCAGGCCGCACTCTGGCACAGTGGCTGTGCCCACTCAGACCGCGCTCTGGCACAGTGGCTGTGCCAGCTCAGGCCACACTCCGGCACAGTGGCTGTGCCTGCTCAGGCTGCACTCTGGCACAGTGGCTGTGCCCACTCAGGCTGCACTCTGGCACAGTGGCTGTGCCCGCTCAGGCCGCGCTTTGGCACAGTGGCTGTGCCCGTTAAGGCTGCACTCTGGCACAGTGGCTGTGCCTGCTCAGGCTGCACTCTGGCACAGTGGCTGTGCCCGCTCAGGCCGCGCTCCAGCACAGTGACTGTGCCTGCTCAGGCCACGCTCCGGCACAGTGGCTGTGCCCGCTCAGGCCGCACTCCGGCACAGTGGCTGTGCCCGCTCAGGCCGCACTCCGGCACAGTGACAAATTCCGGGTTTGTTGGTTAAGTTTTTCGCCGTTGGTTAAGGCATTTTTTCTACAGCAAACAGCTCCATTAGACGCAGTTGCCGTTACTTAATACCGCCGTTAGTTGAGGGTCAACTGTATGTACAAATCTTGTTACTCGATTTCAATTTCAAACCTTTAAAATGGAAGAATGTGGTAAATAATGTTGTAGCACAGATCACCCCAGGATGCAGCTCAGGTGAAAATTCACACACACACACACACACACACACACACACACACACACACACACACACACACACACACACACACACACACACACACACACACACACATGAACTATTGAATCTCTGCATTAAATTCACCTTAAACCAGCAAATACTGGAGCCTAGAAGACTGGAAAATAAACCAGGTCTTATTTTCACAAGTATGTAAGTTCCATCTCTTCAAATATCCTGCATTTCTATCAAGATTTATGGAGTGTACACATTGAGTCCAGACTGAGGGACTGATTCCCTCAAAATACTACTAATCTTCCACCTTTCTCTGCATTGGACTGAAGAAGTCACTGGTGAAGCGTTTCCAGGATAAAGATACCGAAATGTTACACAAGTCTCTCAAATACCAACTTATCGATTATTTAAACACTTATTCAAATCTTATTGTAACTAATAATGATAATCTGGTACGAATTATTACAGTATCACAGATAATTGAGGTGACAGAGCTCAGGACCAGAAAATGAGATGAGGTATGATGGCGCCGTCAGTATATTCAACTTGAGTGACGAGAACATCCAGTGCCATCAAATTAACTGTCTTAAACGAAGGTATCTTAACTTGGATCAGACACAGGGGGCCTCCCACAGCCTAGACACAGGGGGCATCCCACAGCCTAGACACAGGGAGCATCCCACAGCCTAGACACAGGGGCATCCCCCAGCCTAGACACAGGGGGCATCCCACAGCCTAGACACAGGGGGCATCCCACAGCCTAGAAACAGGGGCATCCCACAGCCTAGACTCAGGGCTCATCCCACAGCCTAGACACAGGGGGCATCCCACAGCCTAGACACAGGGGCATCCCACAGCCTAGACACAGGGGGCATCCCACAGCCTAGACACAGGGGGCATTCCACAGCCTAGAAACAGGAGCATCCCACAGCCTAGACACAGGGGCATCCCACAGCCTAGACACAGGGGGCATCCCACAGCCTAGAAACAGGGGCATCCCACAGCCTAGACACAGGGGCATCCCACAGCCTAGACACAGGGGGCATCCCACAACCTGGACACAGGGGGCATCCCACAACCTGGACACAGGGGGCATCCCACAACCTGGACACAGGGGGCATCCCACAACCTAGACACAGGGAGTATCTCACAGCCTAGACATAGGGGGCATCCCACAGCCTAGACACAGGGAGCATCCCACAGCCTAGACACAGGGGCATCCCACAGCCTAGACACAGGGGGCATCCCACAGCCTAGACACAGGGGCATCCCACAGCCTAGACACAGGGGCATCCCACAGCCTAGACACAGGGAGCATCCCACAACCTAGACACAGGGAGCATCCCACAGCCTAGACACAGGGAGCATCCCACAGCCTAGACACAGGGGGCATCCCACAGCCTAGACACAGGGGGCATCCCACAGCCTAGACACAGGGGCATCCCACAGCCTAGACACAGGGGCATCCCACAGCCTAGACACAGGGGGCATCCCACAACCTGGACACAGTGGGCATCCCACAACCTGGACACAGGGGGCATCCCACAACCTGGACACAGGGGGCATCCCACAACCTAGACACAGGGAGTATCTCACAGCCTAGACATAGGGGGCATCCCACAGCCTAGACACAGGGGCATCCCACAGCCTAGACACAGGGGGCATCCCACAGCCAAGACACAGGGGGCATCCCACAGCCAAGACACAGGGGGCATCCCACAGCCTAGACAAAGGGGGCATCCCACAGCCTAGACACAGGGGCATCCCACAGCCTAGACACAGGGGCATCCCACAGCCTAGACACAGGGGGCATCCCACAGCCAAGACACAGGGGGCATCCCACAGCCTAGACACAGGGGGCATCCCACAGCCAAGACACAGGGGGCATCCCACAGCCTAGACACAGGGGGCATCCCACAGCCTAGACACAGGGGGCATCCCACAGCCTAGACACAGGGGGCATACCACAGCCTAGACACAGGGGGCATCCCACAGCCTAGACACAGGGGGCATCCCACAGCCAAGACACAGGGGGCATCCCACAGCCTAGACACAGGGAGCATCCCACAGCCTAGACACAGGGGGCATCCCACAGCCTAGACACAGGGGGCATCCCACAGCCAAGACACAGGGGGCATCCCACAGCCTAGACACAGGGCTCATCCCACAGCCTAGACACAGGGGGCATCCCACAGCCAAGACACAGGGGGCATCCCACAGCCTAGACACAGGGGGCATCCCACAGCCTAGACACAGGGGGCATCCCACAGCCTAGACACAGGGCTCATCCCACAGCCTAGACACAGGGGGCATCCCACAGCCTAGACACAGGGCTCATCCCACAGCCTAGACACAGGGCTCATCCCACAGCCTAGACACAGGGCTCATCCCACAGCCTAGACACAGGGGCATCCCACAGCCTAGACACAGGGGTCATCCCACAGCCTAGACACAGGGGCATCCCACAGCCTAGACACAGGGCTCATCCCACAGCCTAGACACAGGGGGCATCCCACAGCCTAGACACAGGGGCATCCCACAGCCTAGACACAGGGGGCATCCCACAGCCTAGACACAGGGAGCATCCCACAGCCTAGACACAGGGCTCATCCCACAGCCTAGACACAGGGGGCATCCCACAGCCTAGACACAGGGGGCATCCCACAGCCTAGACACAGGGGCATCCCACAGCCTAGACACAGGGGGCATCCCACAGCCTAGACACAGGGGCATCCCACAGCCTAGACACAGGGGCATCCCACAGCCTAGACACAGGGGGCATCCCACAGCCTAGACACAGTGGTCATCCCACAGCCTAGACACAGGGGGCATCCCACAGCCTAGACACAGGGCTCATCCCACAGCCTAGACACAGGGAGCATCCCACAGCCTAGACACAGGGGCATCCCACAGCCTAGACACAGGGCTCATCCCACAGCCTAGACACAGGGGGCATCCCACAGCCTAGACACAGGGCTCATCCCACAGCCTAGACACAGGGGGCATCCCACAGTCTAGACACAGGGCTCATCCCACAGCCTAGACACAGGGCTCATCCCACAGCCTAGACACAGGGGCATCCCACAGCCTAGACACAGGGCTCATCCCACAGCCTAGACACGGCTCATCCCACAGCCTAGACACAGGGGCATCCCACAGCCTAGACACAGGGCTCATCCCACAGCCTAGACACAGGGGCACCCCACAGCCTAGACACAGGGCTCATCCCACAGCCTAGACACAGTGGTCATCCCACAGCCTAGACACAGGGCTCATCCCACAGCCTAGACACAGGGCTCATCCCACAGCCTAGACACAGGGGCACCCCACAGCCTAGACACAGGGCTCATCCCACAACCTAGACACAGGGCTCATCCCACAGCCAAGACACAGGGAGCATCCCACAGCCTAGACACAGGGCTCATCCCACAGCCTAGACACAGGGGGCATCCCACAGCCTAGACACAGGGTCATCCCACAGCCTAGACACAGGGGGCATCCCACAGCCTAGACACAGGGTCATCCCACAGCCTAGACACAGGGTCATCCCACAGCCTAGACACAGGGGGCATCCCACAGCCTAGACACAGGGTCATCCCACAGCCTAGACACAGGGTCATCCCACAGCCTAGACACAGGGTCATCCCACAGCCTAGACACAGGGGTCATCCCACAGCCTAGACACAGGGTCATCCCACAGCCTAGACACAGGGGTCATCCCACAGCCTAGACACAGGGTCATCCCACAGCCTAGACACAGGGGGCATCCCACAGCCTAGACACAGGGTCATCCCACAGCCTAGACACAGGGGGCATCCCACAGCCTAGACACAGGGTCATCCCACAGCCTAGACACAGGGTCATCCCACAGCCTAGACACAGGGGGCATCCCACAGCCTAGACACAGGGTCATCCCACAGCCTAGACACAGGGGGCATCCCACAGCCTAGACACAGGGTCATCCCACAGCCTAGACACAGGGCTCATCCCACAGCCTAGACACAGGGCTCATCCCACAGCCTAGACACAGTGGTCATCCCACAGCCTAGACACAGGGTCATCCCACAGCCTAGACACAGGGCTCATCCCACAGCCTAGACACAGTGGTCATCCCACAGCCTAGACACAGTGGTCATCCCACAGCCTAGACACAGGGGGCATCCCACAGCCTAGACACAGGGGCATCCCACAGCCTAGACACAGGGCTCATCCCACAGCCTAGACACAGTGGTCATCCCACAGCCTAGACACAGGGGCATCCCACAGCCTAGACACAGGGCTCATCCCACAGCCTAGACACAGTGGTCATCCCACAGCCTAGACACAGTGGTCATCCCACAGCCTAGACACAGGGGGCATCCCACAGCCTAGACACAGTGGTCATCCCACAGCCTAGACACAGTGGTCATCCCACAGCCTAGACACAGTGGTCATCCCACAGCCTAGACACAGTGGTCATCCCACAGCCTAGACACAGGGGGCATCCCACAGCCTAGACAAAGTGGTCATCCCACAGCCTAGACACAGGGGCATCCCACAGCCTAGACCCAGTGGCCATCCCACAGCCTAGACACAGTGGTCATCCCACAGCCTAGACACAGGGGCATCCCACAGCCTAGACACAGGGGCATCCCACAGACATAATACCACTCTACAAAGGGGCAGTAAAACAATTGCAAACAATTACAGACAGCGCTAACGTCCCACGTCATAAAAATCTTGGAATGATCCTAAGTAGCAAGATTACCAACCACTGGACCACCATAACATGGTCTTGGATGGTCACTCCTGCCTCTCACAACTACTGGACCACCATAACATGGTCTTCGATGGTCACTCCTGCCTCCCACAACTACTGGACCACCATAACATGGTCTTGGATGGTCACTCCTGCCTCCCACAACTACTGGACCACCATAACATGGTCTTGGATGGTCACTCCTGCCTCCCACAACTACTGGACCACTATGACATGGTCTTGGATGGTCACTCCTGCCTCCCACAACTACTGGGCCACCATAACATGGTCTTGGATGGTCACTACTGCCTCTCACAACTACTGGACCACTATGACATGGTCTTGGATGGTCACTCCTGCATCTCACAACTACTGGACCACTATGACATGGTCTTGGATGGTTACTCCTGCCTCCCACAACAACTGGACCACCATAACATGGTCTTAGATGGTCACTCCTGCCTCCCACAACTACTGGACCACCATAACATGGTCTTGGATGGTCACTCCTGCCTCCCACAACTACTGGACCACCATAACATGGTCTTAGATGGTCACTCCTGCCTCCCACAACTACTGGACCACCATAACATGGTCTTGGATGGTCACTCCTGCCTCCCACAACTACTGGACCACCATAACATGGTCTTAGATGGTCACTCCTGCCTCCCACAACTACTGGACCACCATAACATGATCTTGGATGGTCACTCCTGCCTCCCACAACTACTGGACCACCATAACATGGTCTTGGATGGTCACTCCTGCCTCCCACAACTACTGGACCACCATAACATGATCTTGGATGGTCACTCCTGCCTCCCACAACTACTGGACCACCATAACATGGTCTTGGATGGTCACTCCTGCCTCCCACAACTACTGGACCACCATAACATGGTCTTGGATGGTCACTCCTGCCTCCCACAACTACTGGACCACCATAACATGGTCTTGGATGGTCACTCCTGCCTCCCACAACTACTGGACCACCATAACATGGTCTTGGATGGTCACTCCTGCCTCCCACAACTACTGGACCACCATAACATGGTCTTGGATGGTCACTCCTGCCTCC
>NC_091387.1:8314374-8341874 GCF_038502225.1 Cherax quadricarinatus
ACCAGGGTGTACCTGGTGTATGTTGTCTACCAGTGTGTACCTGGTGTATGTTGTCTACCAGGGTGTACCTGGTGTATGTTGTCTACCAGGGTGTACCTGGTGTATGTTGTATACCAGGGTGTACCTGGTGTATGTTGTATACCAGGGTGTACCTGGTGTATGTTGTCTACCAGTGTGTACCTGGTGTATGTTGTCTACCAGGGTGTACCTGGTGTATGTTGTCTACCAGGGTGTACCTGGTGTATGTTGTCTACCAGGGTGTACCTGGTGTATGTTGTCTACCAGTGTGTACCTGTTGTATGTTGTCTACCAGGGTGTACCTGGTGCATGTTGTCTACCAGGGTGTACCTGATGTATGTTGTCTACCAGGGTGTACCTGGTGTATGTTGTCTACCAGGGTGTACCTGGTGTATGTTGTCTACCAGGGTGTACCTGGTGTATGTTGTCTACCAGGGTGTACCTGGTGTATGTTGTCTACCAGGGTGTACCTGGTGTATGTTGTCTACCAGGGTGTACCTGGTGTATGTTGTCTACCAGGGTCTACCTGGTGTATGTTGTCTACCAGGGTGTACCTGGTGTATGTTGTCTACCAGGGTGTACCTGGTGTATGTTGTATACCAATGTGTACCTGGTGTATGTTGTCTACCAGGGTGTACCTGGTGTATGTTGTATACCAGGATGTACCTGGTGTATGTTGTATACCAATGTGTACCTGGTGTATGTTGTCTACCAGGGTGTACCTGGTGTATGTTGTCTACCAGGGTGTACCTGGTGTATGTTGTCTACCAGGGTGTACCTGGTGTATGTTGTCTACCAGGGTGTACCTGGTGTATGTTGTCTACCAGGGTGCACCTGGTGTATGTTGTATACCAGGGTGTACCTGGTGTATGTTGTCTACCAGGGTGTACCTGGTGTATGTTGTATACCAGGGTGGACCTGGTGTATGTTGTCTACCAGGGTGTACCTGGTGTATGTTGTATACCAGGGTGTACCTGGTGTATGTTGTCTACCAGGGTGTACCTGGTGTATGTTGTATACCAGGGTGTACCTGGTGTATGTTGTCTACCAGGGTGTACCTGGTGTATGTCTACCAGGGTGTACCTGGTGTATGTTGTCTACCAGGGTGTACCTGGTGTATGTTGTCTACCAGGGTGTACCTGGTGTATGTTGTCTACCAGGGTGTACCTGGTGTATGTTGTATACCAGGGTGTGCCTGGTGTATGTCTACCAGGGTGTACCTGGTGTATGTTGTCTACCAGGGTGAACCTGGTGTATGTTGTATACCAGGATGTGCCTGGTGTATGTTGTCTACCAGGGTGTGCCTGGTGTATGTTGTCTACCAGGGTGTACCTGGTGTATGTTGTCTACCAGGGTGAACCTGGTGTATGTTGTATACCAGGTTTTGCCTGGTGTATGTCTACCAGGGTGTACCTGGTGTATGTTGTCTACCAGGGTGTGCCTGGTGTATGTTGTCTACCAGGGTGTGCCTGGTGTATGTTGTCTACCAGGGTGTGCCTGGTGTATGTTGTCTACCAAGGTGTACCTGGTGTATGTTGTCTATCAGGGTGTGCCTGGTGTATGTTGTCTACCAGGGAGTACCTGGTGTATGTTGTCTACCAGGGAGTACCTGGTGTATGTTGTCTACCAGGGTGTACCTGGTGTATGTTGTCTACCAGGGTGTACCTGGTGTATGTTGTCTACCAGGGTGTGCCTGGTGTATGTTGTCTACCAGGGTGTACCTGGTGTATGTTGTCTATCAGGGTGTACCTGGTGTATGTTGTCTACCAGGGTGTACCTGGTGTATGTTGTCTACCAGGGTGTACCTGGTGTATGTTGTCTACCAGGGTGTACCTGGTGTATGTTGTATACCAGGGTGTACCTGGTGTATGTTGTCTACCAGGGTGTACCTGGTGTATGTTGTATACCAGGGTGTACCTGGTGTATGTTGTCTACCAGGGTGTACCTGGTGTATGTTGTATACCAGGGTGTACCTGGTGTATGTTGTCTACCAGGGTGTACCTGGTGTATGTTGTCTACCAGGGTGTACCTGGTGTATGTTGTATACCAGGGTGTACCTGGTGTATGTTGTATACCAGGGTGTACCTGGTGTATGTTGTATACCAGGGTGTACCTGGTGTATGTTGTCTACCAGGGTGTACCTGGTGTATGTTGTATACCAGGGTGTACCTGGTGTATGTTGTCTACCAGGGTGTACCTGGTGTATGTTGTCTACCAGGGTGTACCTGGTGTATGTTGTATACCAGGGTGTACCTGGTGTATGTTGTCTACCAGGGTGTACCTGGTGTATGTTGTCTACCAGGGTGTACCTGGTGTATGTTGTATACCAGGGTGGACCTGGTGTATGTTGTATACCAGGGTGGACCTGGTGTATGTTGTATACCAGGGTGTTCCTGGTGTATGTTGTATACCAGGGTGGACCTGGTGTATGTTGTATACCAGGGTGTTCCTGGTGTATGTTGTATACCAGGGTGTACCTGGTGTATGTTGTATACCAGGGTGGACCTGGTGTATGTTGTATACCAGGGTGTACCTGGTGTATGTTGTATACCAGTGTGGACCTGGTGTATGTTGTATACCAGGGTGTTCCTGGTGTATGTTGTATACCAGGGTGTACCTGGTGTATGTTGTATACCAGGGTGTTCCTTGTGTATGTTGTATACCAGGGTGTACCTGGTGTATGTTGTATACCAGGGTGTTCCTGGTGTATGTTGTATACCAGGGTGTACCTGGTGTATGTTGTATACCAGGGTGTTCCTGGTGTATGTTGTATACCAGGGTGTACCTGGTGTATGTTGTATACCAGGGTGTACCTGGTGTATGTTGTATACCAGGGTGGACCTGGTGTATGTTGTATACCAGGGTGTTCCTGGTGTATGTTGTATACCAGGGTGTACCTGGTGTATGTTGTATACCAGGGTGTTCCTGGTGTATGTTGTATACCAGGGTGTTCCTGGTGTATGTTGTATACCAGGGTGTACCTGGTGTATGTTGTATACCAGGGTGTTCCTGGTGTATGTTGTATACCAGGGTGTTCCTGGTGTATGTTGTATACCAGGGTGTACCTGGTGTATGTTGTATACCAGGGTGGACCTGGTGTATGTTGTATACCAGGGTGTACCTGGTGTATGTTGTATACCAGGGTGTACCTGGTGTATGTTGTATACCAGGGTGTACCTGGTGTATGTTGTATACCAGGGTGTACCTGGTGTATGTTGTATACCAGGGTGGACCTGGTGTATGTTGTATACCAGGGTGGACCTGGTGTATGTTGTATACCAGGGTGTACCTGGTGTATGTTGTATACCAGGGTGTACCTGGTGTATGTTGTATACCAGGGTGTACCTGGTGTATGTTGTATACCAGGGTGTACCTGGTGTATGTTGTCTACCAGGGTGTACCTGGTGTATGTTGTCTACCAGGGTGTACCTGGTGTATGTTGTCTACCAGTGTGTACCTGGTGTATGTTGTCTACCAGGGTGTACCTGGTGTATGTTGTCTACCAGGGTGTGCCTGGTGTATGTTGTCTACCAGTGTGTACCTGGTGTATGTTGTCTACCAGGGTGTACCTGGTGTATGTTGTCTACCAGGGTGTACCTGGTGTATGTTGTCTACCAGGGTGTACCTGGTGTATGTTGTCTACCAGGGTGTACCTGGTGTATGTTGTCTACCAGGGTGTACCTGGTGTATGTTGTCTACCAGGGTGTACCTGGTGTATGTTGTCTACCAGGGTGTACCTGGTGTATGTCTACCAGGGTGTACCTGGTGTATGTTGTCTACCAGGGTGTACCTGGTGTATGTTGTCTACCAGGGTGTACCTGGTGTATGTTGTCTACCAGGGTGTACCTGGTGTATGTTGTCTACCAGGGTGTACCTGGTGTATGTTGTCTACCAGGGTGTACCTGGTGTATGTCTACCAGGGTGTACCTGGTGTATGTTGTCTACCAGGGTGTACCTGGTG
Organism: Cherax quadricarinatus; assembly: GCF_038502225.1. Classification (NCBI taxonomy): domain Eukaryota; kingdom Metazoa; phylum Arthropoda; class Malacostraca; order Decapoda; family Parastacidae; genus Cherax; species Cherax quadricarinatus. The sequence continues at coordinate 8,318,354 of NC_091387.1, forward strand.
TATGTTGTCTACCAGGGTGTACCTGGTGTATGTTGTCTACCAGGGTGTACCTGGTGTATGTTGTCTACCAGGGTGTACCTGGTGTATGTTGTCTACCAGGGTGTACCTGGTGTATGTTGTCTACCAGGGTGTACCTGGTGTATGTTGTCTACCAGGGTGTGCCTGGTGTATGTTGTCTACCAGGGTGTACCTGGTGTATGTCTACCAGGGTGTACCTGGTGTATGTTGTCTACCAGGGTGTACCTGGTGTATGTTGTCTACCAGGGTGTACCTGGTGTATGTTGTCTACCAGGGTGTACCTGGTGTATGTTGTCTACCAGGGTGTACCTGGTGTATGTTGTCTACCAGGGTGTACCTGGTGTATGTTGTCTACCAGGGTGTACCTGGTGTATGTTGTCTACCAGTGTGTACCTGGTGTATGTTGTCTACCAGGGTGTACCTGGTGTATGTTGTCTACCAGGGTGTACCTGGTGTATGTTGTATACCAGGGTGTACCTGGTGTATGTTGTATACCAGGGTGTACCTGGTGTATGTTGTCTACCAGTGTGTACCTGGTGTATGTTGTCTACCAGGGTGTACCTGGTGTATGTTGTCTACCAGGGTGTACCTGGTGTATGTTGTCTACCAGGGTGTACCTGGTGTATGTTGTCTACCAGTGTGTACCTGTTGTATGTTGTCTACCAGGGTGTACCTGGTGCATGTTGTCTACCAGGGTGTACCTGATGCATGTTGTCTACCAGGGTGTACCTGGTGTATGTTGTCTACCAGGGTGTACCTGGTGTATGTTGTCTACCAGGGTGTACCTGGTGTATGTTGTCTACCAGGGTGTACCTGGTGTATGTTGTCTACCAGGGTGTACCTGGTGTATGTTGTCTACCAGGGTGTACCTGGTGTATGTTGTCTACCAGGGTCTACCTGGTGTATGTTGTCTACCAGGGTGTACCTGGTGTATGTTGTCTACCAGGGTGTACCTGGTGTATGTTGTATACCAATGTGTACCTGGTGTATGTTGTCTACCAGGGTGTACCTGGTGTATGTTGTATACCAGGATGTACCTGGTGTATGTTGTATACCAATGTGTACCTGGTGTATGTTGTCTACCAGGGTGTACCTGGTGTATGTTGTCTACCAGGGTGTACCTGGTGTATGTTGTCTACCAGGGTGTACCTGGTGTATGTTGTCTACCAGGGTGTACCTGGTGTATGTTGTCTACCAGGGTGCACCTGGTGTATGTTGTATACCAGGGTGTACCTGGTGTATGTTGTCTACCAGGGTGTACCTGGTGTATGTTGTATACCAGGGTGGACCTGGTGTATGTTGTCTACCAGGGTGTACCTGGTGTATGTTGTATACCAGGGTGTACCTGGTGTATGTTGTCTACCAGGGTGTACCTGGTGTATGTTGTATACCAGGGTGTACCTGGTGTATGTTGTCTACCAGGGTGTACCTGGTGTATGTCTACCAGGGTGTACCTGGTGTATGTTGTCTACCAGGGTGTACCTGGTGTATGTTGTCTACCAGGGTGTACCTGGTGTATGTTGTCTACCAGGGTGTACCTGGTGTATGTTGTATACCAGGGTGTGCCTGGTGTATGTCTACCAGGGTGTACCTGGTGTATGTTGTCTACCAGGGTGAACCTGGTGTATGTTGTATACCAGGATGTGCCTGGTGTATGTTGTCTACCAGGGTGTGCCTGGTGTATGTTGTCTACCAGGGTGTACCTGGTGTATGTTGTCTACCAGGGTGAACCTGGTGTATGTTGTATACCAGGTTTTGCCTGGTGTATGTCTACCAGGGTGTACCTGGTGTATGTTGTCTACCAGGGTGTGCCTGGTGTATGTTGTCTACCAGGGTGTGCCTGGTGTATGTTGTCTACCAGGGTGTGCCTGGTGTATGTTGTCTACCAAGGTGTACCTGGTGTATGTTGTCTATCAGGGTGTGCCTGGTGTATGTTGTCTACCAGGGAGTACCTGGTGTATGTTGTCTACCAGGGAGTACCTGGTGTATGTTGTCTACCAGGGTGTACCTGGTGTATGTTGTCTACCAGGGTGTACCTGGTGTATGTTGTCTACCAGGGTGTGCCTGGTGTATGTTGTCTACCAGGGTGTACCTGGTGTATGTTGTCTATCAGGGTGTACCTGGTGTATGTTGTCTACCAGGGTGTACCTGGTGTATGTTGTCTACCAGGGTGTACCTGGTGTATGTTGTCTACCAGGGTGTACCTGGTGTATGTTGTATACCAGGGTGTACCTGGTGTATGTTGTCTACCAGGGTGTACCTGGTGTATGTTGTATACCAGGGTGTACCTGGTGTATGTTGTCTACCAGGGTGTACCTGGTGTATGTTGTATACCAGGGTGTACCTGGTGTATGTTGTCTACCAGGGTGTACCTGGTGTATGTTGTCTACCAGGGTGTACCTGGTGTATGTTGTATACCAGGGTGTACCTGGTGTATGTTGTATACCAGGGTGTACCTGGTGTATGTTGTATACCAGGGTGTACCTGGTGTATGTTGTCTACCAGGGTGTACCTGGTGTATGTTGTATACCAGGGTGTACCTGGTGTATGTTGTCTACCAGGGTGTACCTGGTGTATGTTGTCTACCAGGGTGTACCTGGTGTATGTTGTATACCAGGGTGTACCTGGTGTATGTTGTCTACCAGGGTGTACCTGGTGTATGTTGTCTACCAGGGTGTACCTGGTGTATGTTGTATACCAGGGTGGACCTGGTGTATGTTGTATACCAGGGTGGACCTGGTGTATGTTGTATACCAGGGTGTTCCTGGTGTATGTTGTATACCAGGGTGGACCTGGTGTATGTTGTATACCAGGGTGTTCCTGGTGTATGTTGTATACCAGGGTGTACCTGGTGTATGTTGTATACCAGGGTGGACCTGGTGTATGTTGTATACCAGGGTGTACCTGGTGTATGTTGTATACCAGTGTGGACCTGGTGTATGTTGTATACCAGGGTGTTCCTGGTGTATGTTGTATACCAGGGTGTACCTGGTGTATGTTGTATACCAGGGTGTTCCTTGTGTATGTTGTATACCAGGGTGTACCTGGTGTATGTTGTATACCAGGGTGTTCCTGGTGTATCTTGTATACCAGGGTGTACCTGGTGTATGTTGTATACCAGGGTGTTCCTGGTGTATGTTGTATACCAGGGTGTACCTGGTGTATGTTGTATACCAGGGTGTACCTGGTGTATGTTGTATACCAGGGTGGACCTGGTGTATGTTGTATACCAGGGTGTTCCTGGTGTATGTTGTATACCAGGGTGTACCTGGTGTATGTTGTATACCAGGGTGTTCCTGGTGTATGTTGTATACCAGGGTGTTCCTGGTGTATGTTGTATACCAGGGTGTACCTGGTGTATGTTGTATACCAGGGTGTTCCTGGTGTATGTTGTATACCAGGGTGTTCCTGGTGTATGTTGTATACCAGGGTGTACCTGGTGTATGTTGTATACCAGGGTGGACCTGGTGTATGTTGTATACCAGGGTGTACCTGGTGTATGTTGTATACCAGGGTGTACCTGGTGTATGTTGTATACCAGGGTGTACCTGGTGTATGTTGTATACCAGGGTGTACCTGGTGTATGTTGTATACCAGGGTGGACCTGGTGTATGTTGTATACCAGGGTGGACCTGGTGTATGTTGTATACCAGGGTGTACCTGGTGTATGTTGTATACCAGGGTGTACCTGGTGTATGTTGTATACCAGGGTGTACCTGGTGTATGTTGTATACCAGGGTGTACCTGGTGTATGTTGTATACCAGGGTGTACCTGGTGTATGTTGTATACCAGGGTGTACCTGGTGTATGTTGTATACCAGGGTGTACCTGGTGTATGTTGTATACCAGGGTGGACCTGGTGTATGTTGTATACCAGGGTGTACCTGGTGTATGTTGTATACCAGGGTGTACCTGGTGTATGTTGTATACCAGGGTGTACCTGGTGTATGTTGTATACCAGGGTGGACCTGGTGTATGTTGTATACCAGGGTGGACCTGGTGTATGTTGTATACCAGGGTGTACCTGGTGTATGTTGTATACCAGGGTGTACCTGGTGTATGTTGTATACCAGGGTGTACCTGGTGTATGTTGTATACCAGGGTGTACCTGGTGTATGTTGTATACCAGGGTGTACCTGGTGTATGTTGCATACCAGGGTGGACCTGGTGTATGTTGTATACCAGGGTGGACCTGGTGTATGTTGTCTACCAGGGTGTACCTGGTGTATGTTGTATACCAGGGTGTACCTGGTGTATGTTGTATACCAGGGTGTACCTGGTGTATGTTGTCTACCAGGGTGTACCTGGTGTATGTTGTATACCAGGGTGTACCTGGTGTATGTTGTATACCAGGGTGTACCTGGTGTATGTTGTATACCAGGGTGTACCTGGTGTATGTTGTATACCAGGGTGTACCTGGTGTATGTTGTATACCAGGTCCATCATGGTATACAACATTCACCAAGTCCACCCTGGTATACAGCAAGTCTACATGACTCACGAAATCGTAATGACACGATTGCAAACAAACCATACCACGGGCGGGAATAGAACTCGCGGTCAGAGAGTTTCAAAACTCCAGCCCGTCGCGTTAGCCACTAGACCAGCTAGCCACAATAAGATTCATCCAACTAGGTATATTTCTACACCATAGGAAGGTTAGCATAGGCCACCACTGTGACCACAAATGCAAGTTTTTACAGACGAATCTCCAGCTAGCGTGGCCGTGACGAACTCTAGCTCAAGTCCCCTCACTGCCGTCAACATGACTCACGAAATCGTAATGGCACGATTGCAAACAAACCCTGCTGCCGCGCCGCTGCTACCACCGCTGCCACTACTACCGCTACTACCGCTGCTGCCATCGCTACCGCTGCCACTACTACTACTACCGCTACCGCTGCTAACTACCGCTACCGCTTCGCTGCTACTGCCGCTGCTGCTGCTGCCACCGCTGCCACCACCACCGCCGCCATCACCACGCCGCCACCGCTGCCGCCACCGCCTACCGCTACCGGGCCGCTACCACCACCGCTACCGTCGCCGCCATCGCCACCGGCCGCGCCACCGTTGCCGCTGCTGCCGCTGCGCTGCCGCCGCCGCCGTCGCCACCACCACCACCGCCACCACCACCGCCGCTACCACCACCGCCGCCGCCGCCGCCACCGCCACCGCCGCTACCACCACCGCCACCGCCGCTGCCACCACGCCACCGCCGCCGCCACCGCTGCCGCTGCCGCCGCCACCATCACCACCACCGCTACCACCACCAGGCCGCCACCGCTGGCCGCTACCGCCACCGCCGCTACCACCACCGCCACCGCCACCGCCGCCGCCACCACCACCACTGCCGCTACCACCACCGGCCACCGCCTGCCACCGCCACCGCCGCCACCACCACCACCGCTGCCACCACCACCGCCGCCACCGCCGCCACCGCCACCGCCGCCACCACCATCGCTACCGCTGCCACCACCACCACCGGCTCGCCACTACCACCGCCGCCACCGCCGCTGCCACTCGCCACCGCCGCCACCACCACCGCCACCGCTACCGCTGCCGCCACCACTACCACCGGCTGTCACACCACCGGCCGTCACACTGGCCACCGTCGCCACCACTACCACCACCACCGCCACCGTCACACCACCTACCGCCGCCGCTACCATCACGCCGCCACCGCCGCCGTTGCCGCCACCGCTGTCGCTGCCAAGCACCGCTGCCACCACACCATCATCACCACGACCGCCGCCGCTGCCGCCGCCGCTGCTGCTGCCATCTGCCACTGCCACCACTCACCACCGCCTTCGCCGCAGCCGCCGCTGCCGCTGCCGCTACCGCCACCACTGCCGCCACCACTGCCGCCGCAGCCGCCGCCGCAGCCGCCGCCGCCGCCACCGCTGCCGCCGCCGCCGCTGCTACCGCCGCCACCGCTGCCACCACCACCGCCGCAGCCGCCGCCACCGCCGCACCACCACCGCCGCCGCCGGCCGCTGCCAAGGCCGCACCACCGGGCCGCACCACCGCTTCCGCTGCGCTGCCGCTGCTGCCGCTGCTACCATCGCCGCGCCGCTGCCGCTGCCGCCGCTCGCCGCTGCCGTTGCTGCCAATGCCGCTACCGCTGCCACTACCACCGCTGCAGCCGCCGCCGCGCCGCCGGGCCGCCGCCGCTGCCGCTGCCTACCGCCACCACCGCTGCTACCACTGCCGTAGCTGCCGCCGTTGCGCGCAGCCGCCGTTACCGCGCCGCTACCACTACCACTGCGCTGCAGCTGCTGCCGTTACTGGTCATTATACCACCACGGCACGCTGCTGCCGCTGCCGTTACAAAGAGTTACCGTTGCACGAATATCGCCGTTACCACTACCGCTGCTGCCGCTGCCGCGTCGCCGCCGCAGCCGTTGCCGCGCACAGCTGAGCAGCCGCCGCTGCCGCCGCCGCCGCTACCGCCATCGCGCCACCACCACCGCCACGCAGCTGCCGTTGCCGCCGCCACCACCACCGCCGCTGCCGTTGCCAGCAGCCGTTGGTCGCCACCGCCACCGTTACCGCCGCCACCACCACCACCGACCGCCGCCACCGCCGCCGCCACCACCACCACCGGCCAGCCGCTGCCGCCGCCGCCGCCGCCGCCGCCGCCACCGCCGCCACCGCTACTGCCGGCCGCCGCCGCCGCCGCGCTGCTGGCACGTTACAGCAGCGTTGCAGCAGCAGCAAGGCAGCAGAGCAGCAGCAGCAGCAAGCTGCTGCGCTGCTGCTGCCGCTGTTGGCAGCAGCAGCAGCACCAGCGCGTTAAGCGCTAAGCAGCAGCAGCAGTACAGCAGCAGCGTTGCCGCACCGCTGCCGCTGCTGTTACGCAGCAAGCCGCCGCAGCAGCAGCAGCAGCGCGCTGCCAGCAGCAGCGGCCGCTGGGCAGCAGCAGCGCCGCTGCTAGCAGCGTTGCCAGCAGCAGCGCGCAGCGCGCCGCCGCCGCTGCTGGGCGTTGCCGCGGCGCAGCAGCCGCGCAGCAGCAGCAGCAGCAGCGCTGCCGCTGCCAAACGGCGCCGCCAGCAGCGTTGTTGGCCAGCAGCAGCTGCCGTTGCGCAGCAGCCGCCACAGCAGCAGCCGTTGCTGCAGCAGCGCCGCAGCAGCGTTGGGCAGCAGCAGCAGTTGCTGCTGCTGTAGCGCAGCAGCCGCCGCAGCATAGCAAGCAGCAGCAGCAGCGTTGCTGCCAAACGCTGCCGCTGTTGTTGCCGCTACAGCAGCAGCAGCACGCGCAGCAGCAGCAGCAGCAGGAGCGGCGCGCACAGCGCCACCGCGCCGCGTTTGTGTTAGGAACAGCGATTAATGATGATTCAGGGCATTTCTATGGAAATTTATTTCGTTGATCACTACTCGGGCGTCGTTGAGTTTCATGAGGTGATTGCTGGAATTCCGGTGTTGTACGCGTTAAGTTACCGTTCCTACATGTATTAATGTGTTCATTGAGATGTGTTTCGAGGTTGTTTGTTGTTTCCCCTACATATATTTTGTCGCAGCCTCCACAAGGTATAGTGTAAACCCCTGCATTGACTGGTTCATGGTGCTTCGATTTTGTCCTGGTTAGATCCCTTATGGAAGTGCTGGATACGATGGCGACTCTAGTGTTACCTTGTGCGAGCACCTTACAAACTTTTAATGCATCATGGCTATTGGGAAGGATTATAACTCAGGAGTGGTGTTGGTGCGTGGAGAATTGATGATCTGAAGGGTTCTTGCAGTCTTTGACGAAACAGGAAGGAAAATGTAGACCAGTGAAGGTTGGTGTATGTATGTACATTCCTCGTCAAAAAACTCTGGACTACAAATTCGGTATTATGCTCTTTTGGTCTTAGTATCTTAACTGGAATAGAAGTGTGTGAGATCATTTTTCCTTGTAGGTTTTTGGTGAACTTGAAGTTTTAGACTGTTATATAGTTTGTGAATGAGGACGTCCAGAAGACGTAGTTTGTTGCTGGACTCTCCTGCGAGTCCAACCTCCAATGTTGCCACAGTAATGTATTGCCTTACCTGTATTTGAGTTCTTTTACTTAAATACACAGGTCCACCCTGGTATACAACAGGTACACCCTGGTATACAACAGGTCCTCCCTGGTATATAACATATACCAGGTCCACCCTAGTATACAACATATAACAGGTCCACCCTGGTATACAACAGGTCCACCCTAGTATACAACATATAACAGGTACACCCTGGTATACAACAGGTCCTCCCTGGTATATAACATATACCAGGTCCACCCTAGTATACAACATATAACAGGTCCACCCTGGTATACAACAGGTCCACCCTGGTATACAACATACACCAGGCCCACCCTGGTATAACATACACCAGGTCCACCCTGGTATACAACATACAACAGGTCCACCCTGGTATACAACATACACCAGGTCCACCCTGGTATACAACATACAACAGGTCCACCCTGGTATACAACATACACCAGGTACACCCTGGTATACAACATACACCAGGTCCACCCTGGTATACAACATACACCAGGTCCACCCTGGTATACAACATACACCAGGTCCACCCTGGTATACAACATACAACTGGTTCACCCTGGTATACAACAGGTCCATCCTGGTATACAACATACACCAGGTACACCCTGGTATACAACATACACCAGGTCCACCCTGGTATACAACATACACCAGGTACACCCTGGTATACAACATACACCAGGTCCACCCTGGTTTACAACATACACCAGGTACACCCTGGTATACAACATACACCAGGTCCACCCTGGTATACAACATACACCAGGTACACCCTGGTATACAACATACACCAGGTCCACCCTGGTATACAACATACACCAGGTCCACCCTGGTATACAACATACACCAGGTCCACCCTGGTATACAACATACACCAGGTCCACCCTGGTATACAACATACACCAGGTCCACCCTGGTATACAACATACACCAGGTCCACCCTGGTATACAACATACACCAGGTCCACCCTGGTATACAACATACACCAGGTCCACCCTGGTAGACAACATACACCAGGTCCACCCTGGTATACAACATACACCAGGTCCACCCTGGTAGACAACATACACCAGGTCCACCCTGGTAGACAACATACACCAGGTCCACCCTGGTATACAACATACACCAGGTCCACCCTGGTAGACAACATACACCAGGTCCACCCTGGTATACAGCATACACCAGGTACACCCTGGTATACAACATACACCAGGTACACCCTGGTATACAACATACACCAGGTCCACCCTGGTATACAACATACACCAGGTCCACCCTGGTATACAACATACACCAGGTCCACCCTGGTATACAACATACACCAGGTACACCCTGGTAGACAACATACACCAGGTCCACCCTGGTATACAACATACACCAGGTCCACCCTGGTATACAACATACACCAGGTCCACCCTGGTATACAACATACACCAGGTACACCCTGGTATACAACATACACCAGGTCCACCCTGGTATACAACATACACCAGGTCCACCCTGGTATACAACATACACCAGGTCCACCCTGGTATACAACATACACCAGGTACACACTGGTATACAACATACACCAGGTACACCCTGGTATACAACATACACCAGGTCCACCCTGGTATACAACATACACCAGGTCCACCCTGGTATACAACATACACCAGGTCCACCCTGGTATACAACATACACCAGGTCCACCCTGGTATACAACATACACCAGGTCCACCCTGGTATACAACATACACCAGGTCCACCCTGGTATACAACATACACCAGGTCCACCCTGGTATACAACATACACCAGGTACACCCTGGTATACAACATACACCAGGTCCACCCTGGTATACAACATACACCAGGTCCACCCTGGTATACAACATACACCAGGTCCACCCTGGTATACAACATACACCAGGTACACCCTGGTAGACAACATACACCAGGTCCACCCTGGTATACAACATACACCAGGTCCACCCTGGTATACAACATACACCAGGTACACCCTGGTAGACAACATACACCAGGTCCACCCTGGTATACAACATACACCAGGTCCACCCTGGTATACAACATACACCAGGTCCACCCTGGTATACAACATACACCAGGTACACCCTGGTAGACAACATACACCAGGTCCACCCTGGTAGACAACATACACCAGGTCCACCCTGGTAGACAACATACACCAGGTACACCCTGGTATACAACATACACCAGGTACACCCTGGTATACAACATACACCAGGTCCACCCTGGTATACAACATACACCAGGTCCACCCTGGTATACAACATACACCAGGTACACCCTGGTAGACAACATACACCAGGTCCACCCTGGTAGACAACATACACCAGGTCCACCCTGGTAGACAACATACACCAGGTCCACCCTGGTATACAACATACACCAGGTCCACCCTGGTATACAACATACACCAGGTCCACCCTGGTATACAACATACACCAGGTACACCCTGGTAGACAACATACACCAGGTCCACCCTGGTATACAACATACACCAGGTCCACCCTGGTATACAACATACACCAGGTACACCCTGGTATACAACATACACCAGGTACACCCTGGTATACAACATACACCAGGTCCACCCTGGTATACAACATACACCAGGTACACCCTGGTAGACAACATACACCAGGTCCACCCTGGTATACAACATACACCAGGTCCACCCTGGTATACAACATACACCAGGTACACCCTGGTATACAACATACACCAGGTACACCCTGGTATACAACATACACCAGATAAGTACCTCGCTACATCGCTCGGCCACACACCTCGTGTGATCACGACCGACAGCACCAACGATTCAAATAAAATCAAAGTTTATTCTGTATGAGGGTTACAATGTGGGGTTTACAGATTTTGGTTATTGTGTGGTTTGTATGTAATAGAATACTAATTACACAGGGGGCCACTAGAACACCTAGTTTGGCTAGGCATTTCGGGCAGACTTAGATTAATTCTTAACCCTAAATTGTTACAAATTGTGGAGTAAGTTGACTAAATACTAAGTGACTAAATACTAGTTTGTGAGTTTAGCAATGTGAATGCTTTTGTTTTGGCACAGTATATAGTTTCTATATTGGAGTATCACAGGCAAACTTACGACTAGTTAGGAATCATTATTTTAAGATTAACATTCGTATTTCTGTGTTTATAGTCAAATGGGTGAGTGAGTGATTGGTATTCGTGTAGTTAGTTGACAGGGTGTATCAGGGAGATAAGATGTTTTCTGATGGTAGTTTTGAAGGTGATGAATGTGTCTGCAGTTCTAGAGTTCTCAGGTAGGGTATTCCAGATTTTAGGGCCTTTGACATATATTGAATTTTTGTAAAGGTTTAGTCGGACACGGGGAATGTCGTAGAGATGTTTGTGTCTGGTGTTATGCCTGTGGATCCTGTCACAACTATCAAGAAAGCGTTTTAGGTCAAGGTTGATATTAGAGTTTAAGGTCCTGTTTATGTAGATTGCACAGTAGTAAGTGTGGATGTTCTGAACAGGGAGTAAGTTTAGATCTATGAAGAGTGGGGGGGGGAGTGTTGCCAGGGATGGGATTTAGTGATTCTTACTGCAGCTTTTTGTTGAGTTATTATTGGCTTTAGGTGTATTGCTGCAGTTGATCCCCAAGCACAAATAGCATAGGTGAGGTATGGATAAATGAGTGGTATAGTGTGAGAAGGGCAGTTTGCGGCACGTAATATCGTATCTTGGAGAGGATCCCCACCGTTTTGGATACTTTTTTTGTTATGTGTTGGATATGGGCGCTGAAATTTAGGTTGTTGTCGAGGTATAGGCCTAGGAATTTGCCCTCATTATGTCTGGTAATTAGAGTGTTGTCGATCCTAATGTTAAGTTGCGCAACACCTGCTCTGCTACCAAACATAATATAGTAGGTTTTGTCAGTGTTAACTGTAAGTTTATTGGCTGTCATCCAAGTCGATATTTTGAGCAGCTCCTCGTTGACAATGGTGTTGAGGGTGGCAAGATTAGAGTGAGAGATGACATAAGTCGTGTCGTCAGCAAAGAGAATGGGTTTCAGGTGTTGGGATACGTTTGGAAGATCATTGATGTAAATGAGGAAGAGCAGGGGTCCAAGGACACTTCCCTGCGGAACTCCAGTATCAAGTGGCCGTATTGATGAGGCTGTGTCTTTAATGGTGACATAGTGATACCTATCAGTAAGGTAGGATTTGAAATATGCAAGCGCATGTCCTCTTATACCATAATGGTCAAGTTTGTGGAGTAGGATGTCGTGGTCTACTGTGTCAAAAGCTTTTCTTAGGTCAATAAAAGTTCCTAGCGGAACTTCTCCTATAGAACTTAGCTTCGGGATACTCTTTTACAGAACTGACAAAACAACTCAGGACTAAAAACAATAGCTCTCCAACACAACCTGTGGAAGAGAAGATGGCAAACTGGTCTAGGAACTCCAAAGTTCACTGGTAGAATGACTGTCAGCAAAGGTTACTGTACTAGGGTACTACAAACAGAAAAAAATGTCGTAAATTCACTGCTTTACTGAACTGAGGTTATAGAGGTGCACAGGAGTAGCACAGATGTTGCTGTAGTATGCAGAAGGTATTGAAATCTCACGCTAAGGTTTTACGTGCGACTTGGGAGTATGAAGTGGGGGACTTCGGACAGCTGCAACGGTACTTGATATAGTCTGGAACTTGCTGTGGAATCCAAACTGCTGTCAACGGATGTGTGTAGAATGCGAGACAGGTGTAAGGTATAAACCCGATGCAGGTTTCTCTGTAACAAGCGCTGTATAGCCCTTGTGGCTTAGCGCTTCTTTTTGATTATAATAATAATAATAATAATAATCTGTAACAAGCGTCAGATGTGAGAAATTACACAGTAATAAACAGTGTACTGAGGTGTGTTATGGGATATCAGCTGACTGTGTCAACATTCAGCTGATGTTCCATACCACACCTCTAGTTCCAGAGTCCAGGAGGTGGGAAGTACAGTGCCTGTACTCTGAAGGATGACTGAGGATGTTACAGTACTGGAGGTGGGAAGTACAGTACCTGTACTCTGAAGGATGACTGAGGATGTTACAGTACTGGAGGTGGGAAGTACAGTACCTGTACTCTGAAGGATGACTGAGGATGTTACAGTACTGGAGGTGGGAAGTACAGTGTCTGTACTCTGAAGGATGACTGAGGATGTTACAGTACTGGAGGTGGGAAGTACAGTGCCTGTACTCTGAAGGATGACTGAGGATGTTACAGTACTGGAGGTGGGAAGTACAGTACCTGTACTCTGAAGGATGACTGAGGATGTTACAGTACTGGAGGTGGGAAGTACAGTACCTGTACTCTGAAGGATGACTGAGGATGTTACAGTACTGGAGGTGGGAAGTACAGTACCTGTACTCTGAAGGATGACTGAGGATGTTACAGTACTGGAGGTGGGAAGTACAGTACCTGTACTCTGAAGGATGACTGAGGATGTTACAGTACTGGAGGTGGGAAGTACAGTACCTGTACTCTGAAGGATGACTGAGGATGTTACAGTACTGGAGGTGGGAAGTACAGTACCTGTACTCTGAAGGATGAGTGAGGATGTTACAGTACTGGAGGTGGGAAGTACAGTGCCTGTACTCTGAAGGATGACTGAGGATGTTACAGTACTGGAGGTGGGAAGTACAGTACCTGTACTCTGAAGGATGACTGAGGATGTTACAGTACTGGAGGTGGGAAGTACAGTACCTGTACTCTGAAGGATGAGTGAGGATGTTACAGTACTGGAGGTGGGAAGTACAGTGCCTGTACTCTGAAGGATGACTGAGGATGTTACAGTACTGGAGGTGGGAAGTACAGTACCTGTACTCTGAAGGATGACTGAGGATGTTACAGTACTGGAGGTGGGAAGTACAGTACCTGTACTCTGAAGGATGACTGAGGATGTTACAGTACTGGAGGTGGGAAGTACAGTGCCTGTACTCTGAAGGATGACTGAGGATGTTACAGTACTGGAGGTGGGAAGTACAGTACCTGTACTCTGAAGGATGACTGAGGATGTTACAGTACTGGAGGTGGGAAGTACAGTACCTGTACTCTGAAGGATGACTGAGGATGTTACAGTACTGGAGGTCAGGTGAGTTGTCATATCTACACACTTTTAGCAGAGCTATTAATTGAATGATGGTAAATGTGTTTCCTTTTTTTCTGATCTACCTCGGTGGGAGACGGCCGGTGTGAAATATCAGCTGAGGTTGAACTCCAGCAGCAACTTCCTGTAACAATTCTCGTATGTCAAGCAAAAGAATCACATTGACCATCATTTAAACAACGATTGTTTTTCAGAGAATGGTCAATTCATTCGCCTTTCTCTGTCCTGACCTACGACCATTTCGTAAGACTATCAGACCATCAGTACCTACTATCACCAGTGGTCCACCATCACCACTGTTAGTATTAGTATTCAGTGGAGGATTGTAGGTTGTCTACTGTGATGGTGGTCACGTATTGTGAGGTAAGTGGTGGTAGCCAGGTGTTGTGCTGGACCACTACCACTACTACCACTGCTAACACTACTACCACTACTACCACTACTACTGTGATGGTGGTCACGTATTGTGAGGTAAGTGGTGGTAGCCAGGTGTTGTGCTGGACCACTACCACTACTACCACTGCTAACACTACTACCACTACTACCACTACTACTGTGATGGTGGTCACGTATTGTGAGGTAAGTGGTGGTAGCCAGGTGTTGTGCTGGACCACTACCACTACTACCACTGCTAACACTACTACCACTACTACCACTACTACTGTGATGGTGATCACGTATTGTGAGGTAAGTGGTGGTAGCCAGGTGTTGTGCTGGACCACTACCACTACTACCACTGCTAACACTACTACCACTACTACCACTACTACTGTGATGGTGATCACGTATTGTGAGGTAAGTGGTGGTAGCCAGGTGTTGTGCTGGACCACTACCACTGCTACCACTGCTAACACTACTACCACTACTACCACTACTACTGTGATGGTGATCACGTATTGTGAGGTAAGTGGTGGTAGCCAGGTGTTGTGCTGGACCACTACCACTGCTACCACTGCTACCACTACTACCACTACTACTGTGATGGTGATCACGTATTGTGAGGTAAGTGGTGGTAGCCAGGTGTTGTGCTGGACCACTACCACTGCTACCACTACTACCACTACTACCACTACTACTGTGATGGTGATCACGTATTGTGAGGTAAGTGGTGGTAGCCAAGTGTTGTGCTGGACCACTACCACTGCTACCACTACTACCACTACTACTGTGATGGTGATCACGTATTGTGAGGTAAGTGGTGGTAGCCAAGTGTTGTGCTGGACCACTACCACTGCTACCACTACTACCACTACTACTGTGATGGTGGTCACGTATTGTGAGGTAAGTGGTGGTAGCCAGGTGTTGTGCTGGACCACTACCACTGCTACCACTGCTACCACTGCTACCACTACTACCACTACTACCACTACTACCACTACTACCACTACTACCACTACTACTGTGATGGTGATCACGTATTGTGAGGTAAGTGGTGGTAGCCAGGTGTTGTGCTGGACCACTACCACTGCTACCACTACTACCACTACTACCACTACTACCACTACTACTGTGATGGTGGTCACGTATTGTGAGGTAAGTGGTGGTAGCCAGGTGTTGTGCTGGACCACTACCACTGCTACCACTGCTACCACTACTACCACTACTACCACTACTACCACTACTACCACTACTACTGTGATGGTGATCACGTATTGTGAGGTAAGTGGTGGTAGCCAGGTGTTGTGCTGGACCACTACCACTGCTACCACTGCTACCACTACTACCACTACTACCACTACTACCACTACTACCACTACTACCACTACTACCACTACTACTGTGATGGTGATCACGTATTGTGAGGTAAGTGGTGGTAGCCAGGTGTTGTGCTGGACCACTACCACTACTACCACTGCTACCACTACTACCACTACTACCACTATTACTGTGATGGTGGTCACGTATTGTGAGGTAAGTGGTGGTAGCCAGGTGTTGTGCTGGACCACTACCACTACTACCACTACTACCACTACTACCACTACTACTGTGATGGTCGTCACGTATTGTGAGGTAAGTGGTGGTAGCCAGGTGTTGTGCTGGACCACTACCACTACTACCACTACTACTACTACCACCACTACTACCACTGCTACCACTACTACCACTACTACCACTGCTACCACTACTACTGTGATGGTGGTCACGTATTGTGAGGTAAGTGGTGGTAGCCAGGTGTTGTGCTGGACCACTACCACTGCTACCACTGCTACCACTACTACCACTACTACTGTGATGGTGGTCACGTATTGTGAGGTAAGTGGTGGTAGCCAGGTGTTGTGCTGGACCACTACCACTGCTACCACTGCTACCACTACTACCACTACTACTGTGATGGTGGTCACGTATTGTGAGGTAAGTGGTGGTAGCCAGGTGTTGTGCTGGACCACTACCACTGCTACCGCTACTACCACTACTACTACTACCGCTACTACTACTATCACTGCTACTACCACTACTACTACTACTACCACTACTACCACTGCTACCACTACTACTGTGATGGTGGTCACGTATTGTGAGGTAAGTGGTGGTAGCCAGGTGTTGTGCTGGACCACTACCACTGCTACCGCTACTACTACTACCGCTACTACTACTACCGCTACTACTACTATCACTGCTACTACCACTACTACCACTACTACCACTACTACCACTACTACTGTGATGGTGGTCACGTATTGTGAGGTAAGTGGTGGTAGCCAGGTGTTGTGCTGGACCACTACCACTGCTACCACTGCTACCACTACTACCACTACTACTGTGATGGTGGTCACGTATTGTGAGGTAAGTGGTGGTAGCCAGGTGTTGTGCTGGACCACTACCACTACTACCACTACTACCACTACTACCACTACTACTGTGATGGTGGTCACGTATTGTGAGGTAAGTGGTGGTAGCCAGGTGTTGTGCTGGACCACTACCACTGCTACCACTACTACCACTGCTACCACTACTACTGTGATGGTGGTCACGTATTGTGAGGTAAGTGGTGGTAGCCAGGTGTTGTGCTGGACCACTACCACTACTACCACTGCTACCACTACTACCACTACTACTGTGATGGTGGTCACGTATTGTGAGGTAAGTGGTGGTAGCCAGGTGTTGTGCTGGACCACTACCACTACTACCACTGCTACCACTACTACCACTACTACCACTGCTACCACTACTACCACTACTACCACTGCTACCACTACTACCACTACTACTGTGATGGTGGTCACGTATTGTGAGGTAAGTGGTGGTAGCCAGGTGTTGTGCTGGACCACTACCACTGCTACCACTACTACCACTACTACTGTGATGGTGGTCACGTATTGTGAGGTAAGTGGTGGTAGCCAGGTGTTGTGCTGGACCACTACCACTACTACCACTACTACCACTACTACCACTACTACTGTGATGGTGGTCACGTATTGTGAGGTAAGTGGTGGTAGCCAGGTGTTGTGCTGGACCACTACCACTGCTACCACTACTACCACTACTACCACTACTACCACTACTACCACTACTACCACTACTACCACTACTACCACTACTACCACTACTATCACCACTACCACTGCTACCACTACTACTGTGATGGTGATCACGTATTGTGAGGTAAGTGGTGGTAGCCAGGTGTTGTGCTGGACCACTACCACTACTACCACTACTACCACTACTACCACTACTACTGTGATGGTGGTCACGTATTGTGAGGTAAGTGGTGGTAGCCAGGTGTTGTGCTGGACCACTACCACTACTACCACTGCTACCACTACTACCACTACTACTGTGATGGTGGTCACGTATTGTGAGGTAAGTGGTGGTAGCCAGGTGTTGTGCTGGACCACTACCACTGCTACCACTACTACCACTACTACCACTACTACTGTGATGGTGGTCACGTATTGTGAGGTAAGTGGTGGTAGCCAGGTGTTGTGCTGGACCACTACCACTACTACCACTGCTACCACTACTACCACTACTACCACTGCTACCACTACTACCACTACTACTGTGATGGTGGTCACGTATTGTGAGGTAAGTGGTGGTAGCCAGGTGTTGTGCTGGACCACTACCACTACTACCACTACTACCACTACTACCACTACTACCACTACTACTGTGATGGTGGTCACGTATTGTGAGGTAAGTGGTGGTAGCCAGGTGTTGTGCTGGACCACTACCACTGCTACCACTGCTACCACTACTACCACTACTACTGTGATGGTGGTCACGTATTGTGAGGTAAGTGGTGGTAGCCAGGTGTTGTGCTGGACCACTACCACTGCTACCACTGCTACCACTGCTACCACTACTACCACTACTACTGTGATGGTGGTCACGTATTGTGAGGTAAGTGGTGATAGCCAGGTGTTGTGCTGGACCACTACCACTGCTACCACTGCTACCACTACTACCACTACTACTGTGATGGTGATCACGTATTGTGAGGTAAGTGGTGGTAGCCAGGTGTTGTGCTGGACCACTACCACTACTACCACTACTACCACTACTACTGTGATGGTGGTCACGTATTGTGAGGTAAGTGGTGGTAGCCAGGTGTTGTGCTGGACCACTACCACTACTACCACTGCTACCACTACTACCACTACTACCACTACTACCACTACTACCACTACTACCACTACTACCACTACTACCACTACTACTGTGATGGTGGTCACGTATTGTGAGGTAAGTGGTGGTAGCCAGGTGTTGTGCTGGACCACTACCACTACTACCACTACTACTGTGATGGTGGTCACGTATTGTGAGGTAAGTGGTGGTAGCCAGGTGTTGTGCTGGACCACTACCACTGCTACCACTGCTACCACTACTACCACTACTACCACTACTACTGTGATGGTGGTCACGTATTGTGAGGTAAGTGGTGGTAGCCAGGTGTTGTGCTGGACCACTACCACTGCTACCACTACTACCACTACTACCACTACTACCACTACTACCACTACTACTGTGATGGTGATCACGTATTGTGAGGTAAGTGGTGGTAGCCAGGTGTTGTGCTGGACCACTACCACTACTACCACTACTACCACTACTACCACTACTACTGTGATGGTGATCACGTATTGTGAGGTAAGTGGTGGTAACCAGGAGTTGTGCTGGACCACTACCACTACTACCACTACTACTGTGATGGTGATCACGTATTGTGAGGTAAGTGGTGGTAGCCAGGTGTTGTGCTGGACCACTACCACTACTACCACTACTACCACTACTACCACTACTACCACTACTACCACTACTACTGTGATGGTGATCACGTATTGTGAGGTAAGTGGTGGTAGCCAGGTGTTGTGCTGGACCACTACCACTACTACCACTACTACCACTACTACTGTGATGGTGATCACGTATTGTGAGGTAAGTGGTGGTAGCCAGGTGTTGTGCTGGACCACTACCACTACTACCACTACTACCACTACTACCACTACTACCACTACTACTGTGATGGTGATCACGTATTGTGAGGTAAGTGGTGGTAGCCAGGTGTTGTGCTGGGCCACTACCACTACTACCACTACTACCACTGCTACCACTGCTACCACTACTACCACTGCTACCACTACTACCACTACTACCACTACTACTGTGATGGTGGTCACGTATTGTGAGGTAAGTGGTGGTAGCCAGGTGTTGTGCTGGACCACTACCACTACTACCACTACTACCACTACTACCACTACTACCACTACTACCACTACTACTGTGATGGTGATCACGTATTGTGAGGTAAGTGGTGGTAGCCAGGTGTAGTGCTGGACCACTACCACTGCTACCACTACTACCACTACTACCACTACTACCACTACTACCACTACTACTGTGATGGTGATCACGTATTGTGAGGTAAGTGGTGGTAGCCAGGTGTAGTGCTGGACCACTACCACTGCTACCACTACTACCACTACTACCACTGCTACCACTACTACCACTACTACTGTGATGGTGGTCACGTATTGTGAGGTAAGTGGTGGTAGCCAGGTGTTGTGCTGGACCACTACCACTACTACCACTACTACCACTACTACTGTGATGGTGGTCACGTATTGTGAGGTAAGTGGTGGTAGCCAGGTGTTGTGCTGGACCACTACCACTACTACCACTGCTACCACTACTACCACTACTACCACTACTACCACTACTACCACTACTACCACTACTACCACTACTACTGTGATGGTGATCACGTATTGTGAGGTAAGTGGTGGTAGCCAGGTGTTGTGCTGGACCACTACCACTGCTACCACTGCTACCACTACTACCACTACTACCACTACTACCACTACTACCACTACTACCACTGCTACCACTACTACCACTACTACCACTACTACTGTGATGGTGGTCACGTATTGTGAGGTAAGTGGTGGTAGCCAGGTGTTGTGCTGGACCACTACCACTGCTACCACTGCTACCACTACTACCACTACTACTGTGATGGTGATCACGTATTGTGAGGTAAGTGGTGGTAGCCAGGTGTTGTGCTGGACCACTACCACTGCTACCACTACTACCACTACTACTGTGATGGTGGTCACGTATTGTGAGGTAAGTGGTGGTAGCCAGGTGTTGTGCTGGACCACTACCACTGCTACCACTACTACCACTACTACCACTACTACTGTGATGGTGGTCACGTATTGTGAGGTAAGTGGTGGTAGCCAGGTGTTGTGCTGGACCACTACCACTGCTACCACTACTACCACTACTACCACTACTACTGTGATGGTGGTCACGTATTGTGAGGTAAGTGGTGGTAGCCAGGTGTTGTGCTGGACCACTACCACTGCTACCACTGCTACCACTGCTACCACTACTACCACTACTACCACTACTACCACTACTACCACTACTACTGTGATGGTGGTCACGTATTGTGAGGTAAGTGGTGGTAGCCAGGTGTTGTGCTGGACCACTACCACTGCTACCACTGCTACCACTACTACCACTACTACCACTATTACTGTGATGGTGGTCACGTATTGTGAGGTAAGTGGTGGTAGCCAGGTGTTGTGCTGGACCACTACCACTACTACCACTGCTACCACTACTACCACTACTACCACTATTACTGTGATGGTGGTCACGTATTGTGAGGTAAGTGGTGGTAGCCAGGTGTTGTGCTGGACCACTACCACTGCTACCACTACTACCACTACTACCACTACTACTGTGATGGTGGTCACGTATTGTGAGGTAAGTGGTGGTAGCCAGGTGTTGTGCTGGACCACTACCACTACTACCACTACTACTACTACCACCACTACTACCACTGCTACCACTACTACCACTACTACCACTGCTACCACTACTACTGTGATGGTGATCACGTATTGTGAGGTAAGTGGTGGTAGCCAGGTGTTGTGCTGGACCACTACCACTGCTACCACTACTACCACTACTACCACTACTACTGTGATGGTGATCACGTATTGTGAGGTAAGTGGTGGTAGCCAGGTGTTGTGCTGGACCACTACCACTACTACCACTACTACCACTACTACCACTACTACCACTACTACTGTGATGGTGATCACGTATTGTGAGGTAAGTGGTGGTAGCCAGGTGTTGTGCTGGACCACTACCACTACTACCACTACTACCACTACTACCACTACTACTGTGATGGTGGTCACGTATTGTGAGGTAAGTGGTGGTAGCCAGGTGTTGTGCTGGACCACTACCACTGCTACCGCTACCACTACTACCACTACTACTACTACCGCTACTACTACTATCACTGCTACTACCACTACTACTACTACTACCACTACTACCACTGCTACCACTACTACTGTGATGGTGGTCACGTATTGTGAGGTAAGTGGTGGTAGCCAGGTGTTGTGCTGGACCACTACCACTTCTACCACTGCTACCACTACTACCACTACTACTGTGATGGTGGTCACGTATTGTGAGGTAAGTGGTGGTAGCCAGGTGTTGTGCTGGACCACTACCACTGCTACCACTACTACCACTACTACCACTACTACCACTACTACCACTACTACCACTACTACCACTACTACTGTGATGGTGGTCACGTATTGTGAGGTAAGTGGTGGTAGCCAGGTGTTGTGCTGGACCACTACCACTGCTACCACTACTACCACTACTACCACTGCTACCACTACTACCACTACTACCACTACTACCACTACTACCACTACTACCACTACTACCACTACTACTGTGATGGTGGTCACGTATTGTGAGGTAAGTGGTGGTAGCCAGGTGTTGTGCTGGACCACTACCACTGCTACCACTACTACCACTGCTACCACTACTACCACTACTACTGTGATGGTGGTCACGTATTGTGAGGTAAGTGGTGGTAGCCAGGTGTTGTGCTGGACCACTACCACTACTACCACTGCTACCACTACTACCACTACTACCACTACTACCACTACTACCACTACTACTGTGATGGTGATCACGTATTGTGAGGTAAGTGGTGGTAGCCAGGTGTTGTGCTGGACCACTACCACTGCTACCACTGCTACCACTACTACCACTACTACCACTACTACTGTGATGGTGATCACGTATTGTGAGGTAAGTGGTGGTAGCCAGGTGTTGTGCTGGACCACTACCACTACTACCACTACTACTGTGATGGTGGTCACGTATTGTGAGGTAAGTGGTGGTAGCCAGGTGTTGTGCTGGACCACTACCACTACTACCACTACTACCACTACTACCACTACTACCACTACTACTGTGATGGTGGTCACGTATTGTGAGGTAAGTGGTGGTAGCCAGGTGTTGTGCTGGACCACTACCACTGCTACCACTGCTACCACTACTACCACTACTACCACTACTACCACTGCTACCACTACTACCACTACTACCACTACTACTGTGATGGTGGTCACGTATTGTGAGGTAAGTGGTGGTAGCCAGGTGTTGTGCTGGACCACTACCACTACTACCACTGCTACCACTACTACCACTACTACTGTGATGGTGGTCACGTATTGTGAGGTAAGTGGTGGTAGCCAGGTGTTGTGCTGGACCACTACCACTGCTACCACTACTACCACTACTACCACTACTACCACTACTACCACTACTACTGTGATGGTCGTCACGTATTGTGAGGTAAGTGGTGGTAGCCAGGTGTTGTGCTGGACCACTACCACTGCTACCACTACTACCACTACTACTACTACTACCACTACTACCACTACTGCTGTGATGGTGGTCACGTATTGTGAGGTAAGTGGTGGTAGCCAGGTGTTGTGCTGGACCACTACCACTGCTACCACTACTACCACTACTACCAC